>NC_141694.1:583943447-584095947 GCF_964263255.1 Lissotriton vulgaris
TCAAACCCCAACTCCTCTTCCAAACACTTTCTCGCGCTAGCAATCAGAGAAAGGGCTTGGCCCCGGACAACAGTCTTAAAGGCCTCCCACAGGGAAACCGAAGAGGACACCGACCCAGCATTCTCCACAAAGTAATGGTCTACACACTTAACTACCTCAGCCCTTGTTTTCGGGTGACGTAGGTGCCAGGGGTTAATTGGGGCAACCCGGCCCCCAGCTTCTAATTGTACATCTATCGTAAGCCAGAGAGGAGAGTGATCCGAGATCCCCCGAGCAAGATGGCGAATTTCCCTCACAGAGACCATCTGCGCCGCTGGCGATAGGATATAATCTAGCCTAAAGAGACTCCCGTGTGCACCCGAATAGAAAGTATATTGTGCCTGCCCAGGGTGTAAGTGCCTCCAGCAATCTACTAAACCCAACGCATTCAGGAAATCGCTCATCCATAACTGCGACCTCAAAAGAGCCGGGGGGGAGGGGGGGGGGGGGGGGGGGTTGATGATCTTCGCTCCACCAGCAACCAAGTTAAAATCCCCACCAACCAGCATCATGCCCAGTGGGAAATTAAGCACCACCCTGCCCAGATCAGCAAATGTGACGGACTGTAAACCCGGCGGGACATACACAGAAAGAATAGAGATTGTCTTCCCCTCCCAGCGACCTGTAATGGCCGTGTACCGGCCCCTTTCATCTAACACAGTGTCGTCTATCTCCAAGGGGTGGGAACTCCTGATCAAGACACCCGCCCCCTCGATCTAGTAGTGAATCCCGAATGCGCCACCAAGCGGTATCCCCTTCTGTTCATTGCCTGACAAGCATTTCCTATAAGATGCGTCTCCTGCAGTAATACTACATCAGGTGAAAGGCATTTCAAATATTGTAAAACAATCCCCCGCTTAATCCTGTCACCCAGACCGTTAACATTCCAACTCAGCACCCGTAGCCCCCTACCCCCCATTCCCAGAGCATGAGCTATGCCTCCCCCCAAAGAGACAGACACAGTGATCGAAGTATGCAGCATAACAGACCCTCGGGATAAACAAATAAACAAGAAGCCCCCCTCACCCCCCGGAAAACCCGCAAAACACATCCCCCCACCCTGCACCCCTGCGTTAGACCCGAAAGCCACCCCAACTTGCAGTGTGCCTGTCGCCCCATTGAACTAATCTACGGAAAGAGAGAGAAAGACCCCTTAGAGGAGGAAGAATCCAGAGCCCTCCCGCCCCCTAGCAATCAACAGGTCATACGCAAAATAATAATCAAACCCCCGCTGAGAGTCTAGATAGATGGCCCGCCGGTAAGGGCTCACTCCACCCGTTCCTCCAGGCCACCTTCGGCTCCCGTCGACCGATCTTGTCCATCACGATGTGTCGGCAAAGTGTCGAGCGAGTCACTTGCAACCTCCGGGCGGTTAAAGAAGAGCACACGTTCCTCGTATTGGATCCTCAGGCGAGCCGGAAAGAGCATGGCATATTTCAGTCCCATGTCCCTGAGGTGCCTTTTAACACCAGTGAAGCTCATACGCTGTTTTTGCACCGCCTGCGTGAAATCTGGGTAGAAGTTGATCGATGCATTATCAAATTTCGTGGGTCCGTTGGTACGCGATGCTTGCAGGATAGCGTCCCTATCATGAAAGTTGAAAATCCTGGCAATAATAGGCCTCGGCGCGGCGCCCAGTTTAGGCCTACCACTCGGAACTCTGTGAGCACGCTCCACAGTGAAAAAGTTGCTAAGTCCCTTAGGCGCGAGATGGTTCAGCACAAGATCCTCCACCAAAAGGTCCATGGTGAGCTCCGAGGAACTTTCCGGAACGCCAATAATACGAACGTTGTTACGCTTGGCACGGCTTTCAAAGTCGTCCAGCCGGCAGGCAAACAAGTCATTTGACGATCGGAGAGTACGAACCTCCGCCTGTAGATCCGATACATCCGTCGTAAGGCTTGCGGTCTTAATGTCCAGCGACTTGACCCGCTCTTTGTTTTTTGCAAGGTCCGTTCTAATAAGGTTAACTTCAATCGCAAACGTGTCTATTTTTGAAACCAGGGTCTCATACTGCTGGCTCGTTGAAGTCTTAACGCCGGCAATGGCGCCCATGACATCCCGCAATGTCAGGTCTTCCATCCCAGGAGAGCCATCTCCAGTCTCTTCCGAAACTTTGCCCACTCCACCAGGGGATCCCTTCGGGCGGGCGAAGCGGTCGATAGTGTTAGACTGGGCTACACCTCCTCGGAATGTGCCCCTGGTGGCTCTCTTCTCACTATCTGACCTGCCCGCCATACCAGTTAGCGAGCCCAGCCGGGCCGTTCGAGATCTGGTGAGAATGGCTCCCCAAGACACCAACCAACAAAGACAGGGATGAGGGCAAGAGAAGAGAACGCAGGGCCAGCAGCAGGGCGAGGTCAACAGTCGCAGCAGACAATGAATCCCAGTAGATGACGAACCAAAAGCGAAACCGAAAGTACCACAGGGGCGACAGATGGATCTCAGAGGCCGCTGTTGTTCAACTGCCACCTGGGTACTTCAGAGACTCAAGGCCGCGGAGGTCTGTCGGTGTAGGCCACAAAGTTCAAAGGTGCAGAGAGTCCGGTTCCCAGCGGCCAAATCAATTTCTGAAAAACAATATTATGCCAGCAGGGCATCAGCTAACATAACCCGTCGTCCAAATCAGGATATTTGGCAGGATAGATGCGGGAGGCGGAAAGGGTCCCGGGAGCCCTGTGCTCACGCGTCCATCTTGGATCCGCGCGTAGCTCCTCCCCCCCCTATGGGTTTTCTATTCAGTTTTTCTTTTACTGCTCATTCTTTTACCGTGAGACTCCCACCAGGCCGACGGGGAAGATACAAGCATGTGAATCTATGAAAGATTCAATACTGGAGAAGGGAAAGTTCATGACTTCGCAAGAAGTGGAACCGAACCCAGAGTCTGATGGATCCGCAGGATCCGATGTGCTGACCGTAAATAAAACGAAAAGGAAAGACAACTGGTATGACAGTCAATACATACTGGTCCAATATGTACAACAGTGGAAAAAAGCACTGTGGAATCCTGTACCAGCCAAATACGTGGGACAGTATTGGCAGGATGCTGATCCATGATCAGAAAGTGCCAGTAGTACTAGAAACAGAAGAGATGCCTTTGGAGAGTCACTCAGTCACGAGGCATGTGAAAGGGCTGACGGCAACCAGCAGAAGCAACCAAAACAGGAGTAAAAATGATAGCCAAGTGGAAGACTGGACGAAACAGCAGCATACCATGTGGACGGTCGATCCACACGAAGTATAACGAGAACCCTTCTGTGGGTTACATGAGCAGCCCAGAGGCGAGAGACGCCATAACCAGCAGGCAACTGGCACCAGGCAAGCTGGACACTCACTTAAGAGCTCGTAGGCGAGCAGACCGGGTCAATGACCACGGACACCGAATGAAGAAACATTGAGCACGATTTTGCTGTGTAACAGCGCGGAAGCAGAAGTGGACAGAACAATGTCCAGACCAGTAAGCTACAGCAGCCCCTCGCCAGGGAGGAGCAACCTTCCCCCGCAGGAGAGGAGGAGACTGAGCTAGACACGACAGCGGGAAACATTCAGAACCAACCGAAAGTTCCAGGGGTCCAAAAATCGAGTTCCCTAAAGAGAACACTCCCCTTGAGAGTAGTGACAGCAGGAACCCAAGCAGTGTTGAAGAACGAGTTACGTACCTTCGGTAATGTATCTGGTAGAGACATCATCCAGTCGCAGATTCCCTAACTTAGAATATCCCCAGGCGTCAGACTGGAACCGTAAATTCTCCGCAGCAGCACCTCTGCGTGCCGGGGGGCGGCGATGGACGACTCCGCCCCGACGTCGTCCACGGACATGACGTCAGCGGAGCCATATATGCCCCTACCGTCGCACTAATGTCAGTTTTCTTCGGAGAAACGTTTCCTCGTCACAACGCGGAGCCACCCCCAAAAACTGAGAATATGGGAACAGAGTGCAAAAATTATGAAAAGAAATTGAAAGGTGAAAAAACAGCACCATAAAGGACCGTGCCAGCTACTGGATGTTGAAAAGTAGAAAAAGGATGAGCAGAGCACCGCTCTGAAAAACAACCCCACAATGGGAAGGCCAAATTACCTTTGGAGGGAGATGAGGATGTGAAAAACCAGCCTGACAGACAAAAGTCCACATCCATAATGTATATCCGTAAATGACGACAAATCAGGAACACAGGATGAAGGATAAGTCACCACAAGAAGTCACCAGAGAGACGTAGTAACCCCAATAAGAGACCTATAGAATGTGGAAGAGCCAATAGACTTGAACCAATGGGTCGCCGGGGTGGTAAAGGACCCCAAGGGGATGGGGAAGGGGAGAGCGGGGTGGAGGGAAAAAATATGAAAGATTTCACATCACACAATCCAGGCTGAGGGCTGGAAATAACACATGACATATGAGCATACCACCCAATCCTGAGAATGGGCGGAGAAGCAATGAAAATAGATGAAGCATTGTATGTCGGAATGAAAAGAAAATATCACCCTGCCGAAGGGCAAGCCACCCAGAGGGAGGGGAGTACAGAAAGCCCAACCTGAAAAGGTCCTCGCAGAACGGTGAGGACGGGCGGGCGTTAAGGAATCTAGGGCTAGACTATGTCTCTATCAGATACATCGTTACCGAAGGTAAGTGACTCGTTCATCTGATAGAGACGACTTGACACAGATTTTTTAACTTACAATAGATACCAAAGCCATACCCATAGAGGAAACAGGTCTGCAACTGAACCCCGCTAAGTTCCAAAGAGAACTTAGCCGTCAATCATGTGACGAAGCACAGTGGGGACAGTAATGTCAGCGCAGCTAACTCCTAGACCATGAAGCTCTGAAGAGAGCAGAGAACAATGGAAGGCAAGGGTACCACAAGCCGATAAGAACAGCACGAAAAGCTCTTTTGTGAATATCGGGTTGAGAGAAATAAAGCCCAGAGCCACAATGCCCGAGCTGGAGCAAGAGTCCATAACTTCAAAAAGGGAAGACGAATGAAGCCTGGGGCTTGAGGGATCCGCAGGATCCGAGGTGTCGACAGAAAGCAAAAAGCAATTACTGGTCAACCAGGCAAAACTGTGGAAAAAACACTGTTGAACCTGCACCAGCAAAGATACATGGGGCAACAGTGGAAAGAGGCTGACTCCTGCTCAGCAAATGCCGGTATGGAACAAGAAAATGCGTACTAGATATGCTGAAGTTAAAGAGAATCACATGACACTGCCTGAAGTGGAACTGGACCTAGGGTTTGAGAGATCCACCAGATGCAATGTGTCGCATGTAGCAAAACTCAGATATGGCAACCGGTATGACAGCACATACTGGGCCGGTATGTAGAATAGCAGAAGTAGTACTGTTCAAGCTGCATCAGCTAGAAACATGACAGCATTGGCAAATGACCAATCCATGGCCAAAAGGCCGGTAGTAAAATAGAAGACACGCCAAGACATAGGCGGTCTGTTACAACCGGCGATAGGGTCAATGGCACACAGCCTAGCGTTAAAGTAGAGCAACACTGGAAGATACCTAAGCATACCAGAAGGCACCTAAGCACATTGTGTGGATGTTGGAACCACACGAAAAAAACAAAGACCTCCTGCAGGGCAGCGTGAGCATCTCAGATGTGCACAACAAGAGGGCAATGGCCCAAAAGGGCACCAGGCAGCTGGGCACCACATAGCGGTGGTGGCAGAAGCAGAGCAGGTCAGTGACCACGGACACCACATGAAGGAAAGAGCCTGCATGCATCCTCTGTGCAAGACACATCAGATTCAGAGGAGAAAAAAGAAAGAGCAACATCCTGCCCTTGCCCCAGAGGAACCACGGTCACCTGCAAGCTAGGTGGGAGAGAACCAGGCACGACAGTGGAAACTGTCAGGATCAATGTAAGTGCCCCGGGACCACAAGAAGCAAGCATTCTGAAGAAATAAGCCCCAAGAAAGATCACAGTATTATCCAAGCAGAAGTGTGGAAACACCTGTGTGTGGCAGCAGGGAATGGGGAAAAAACTGCTGTAGGAGAAGTGGTCAAAAAAAGAGGCCACATACAGCAGAGATATAAATGCTAATGTAGTACCTTGGAGGACGAGCCAAATAAGGGCTGAGTGCCCATGTCTGTACCAATAGTACTAAGCATCGCCGCACAGCGGCAGAGGTGGTGTGAGCCGTAAAAAACAAGGTCAGAAGCACTACAGACAAGCGGGACCAAAGGCACCTGAAGTGGGATAGAGCTAGGCTAACAGTAGGATCTCAGGAGAAAAGAGAGAGGGACTCCCCGAAGGGTGTCCGCGATGTAGGAGGGTGGATACCCGACTATGGTTACCCCCAACTTTTTGCCTGGTGTTTTGCTGGTTTTTCGACTTAGTTGACCTGGGACCCTGCTATTCAGGGCCCCAGGCCTACTGCTCTCTCTGTAAAATGGATTCCATGTACCTTAGGTACATATCTAATTGGATACTGAGTCACCTTATCAGTCCCTGTACAGTGTACCTTAGGTACCCAGGGCATAGGTGTACCCAGGGCCTACCAGGGGCTCATTGCACCATCAGGATTCAAGCAAGCCGGGCCGAAGAGGCTGAAATGCCAGAAACCGGTCCCCGGTAGCTTGTTTCCTTCCCAGTGTAAGAATTGGCTTTTGTAGTTTGGTTTGCCCTGTTCCCATCATGCACTGGGACAGGAACAGACTAATTTGCATACAGCCAGGTTCTGAAACTGGGATGGTGCAGTGAGCTAAAAAACGGTGTTGGATCTAGCCCTGATCTCTTGACGGGGTGAGAGTATTCTGTTTAATTCAGAGACTCTGTCCCTCACCACCCCTTGTTGTAAATATTTTTGTCCACCCTAAGCGTGGAAGGGTATACTCAGATGTGAGTCCCTTGCTCATTGCACCATCAGGATTCAAGCAAGCCGGGCCGAAGAGGCTGAAATGCCAGAAACCGGTCCCCGGTAGCTTGTTTCCTTCCCAGTGTAAGAATTGGCTTTTGTAGTTTGGTTTGCCCTGTTCCCATCATGCACTGGGACAGGAACAGACTAATTTGCATACAGCCAGGTTCTGAAACTGGGATGGTGCAGTGAGCTAAAAAACGGTGTTGGATCTAGCCCTGATCTCTTGACGGGGTGAGAGTATTCTGTTTAATTCAGAGACTCTGTCCCTCACCACCCCTTGTTGTAAATATTTTTGTCCACCCTAAGCGTGGAAGGGTATACTCAGATGTGAGTCCCTTGCTCATTGCACCATCAGGATTCAAGCAAGCCGGGCCGAAGAGGCTGAAATGCCAGAAACCGGTCCCCGGTAGCTTGTTTCCTTCCCAGTGTAAGAATTGGCTTTTGTAGTTTGGTTTGCCCTGTTCCCATCATGCACTGGGACAGGAACAGACTAATTTGCATACAGCCAGGTTCTGAAACTGGGATGGTGCAGTGAGCTAAAAAACGGTGTTGGATCTAGCCCTGATCTCTTGACGGGGTGAGAGTATTCTGTTTAATTCAGAGACTCTGTCCCTCACCACCCCTTGTTGTAAATATTTTTGTCCACCCTAAGCGTGGAAGGGTATACTCAGATGTGAGTCCCTTGCTCATTGCACCATCAGGATTCAAGCAAGCCGGGCCGAAGAGGCTGAAATGCCAGAAACCGGTCCCCGGTAGCTTGTTTCCTTCCCAGTGTAAGAATTGGCTTTTGTAGTTTGGTTTGCCCTGTTCCCATCATGCACTGGGACAGGAACAGACTAATTTGCATACAGCCAGGTTCTGAAACTGGGATGGTGCAGTGAGCTAAAAAACGGTGTTGGATCTAGCCCTGATCTCTTGACGGGGTGAGAGTATTCTGTTTAATTCAGAGACTCTGTCCCTCACCACCCCTTGTTGTAAATATTTTTGTCCACCCTAAGCGTGGAAGGGTATACTCAGATGTGAGTCCCTTGCTCATTGCACCATCAGGATTCAAGCAAGCCGGGCCGAAGAGGCTGAAATGCCAGAAACCGGTCCCCGGTAGCTTGTTTCCTTCCCAGTGTAAGAATTGGCTTTTGTAGTTTGGTTTGCCCTGTTCCCATCATGCACTGGGACAGGAACAGACTAATTTGCATACAGCCAGGTTCTGAAACTGGGATGGTGCAGTGAGCTAAAAAACGGTGTTGGATCTAGCCCTGATCTCTTGACGGGGTGAGAGTATTCTGTTTAATTCAGAGACTCTGTCCCTCACCACCCCTTGTTGTAAATATTTTTGTCCACCCTAAGCGTGGAAGGGTATACTCAGATGTGAGTCCCTTGCTCATTGCACCATCAGGATTCAAGCAAGCCGGGCCGAAGAGGCTGAAATGCCAGAAACCGGTCCCCGGTAGCTTGTTTCCTTCCCAGTGTAAGAATTGGCTTTTGTAGTTTGGTTTGCCCTGTTCCCATCATGCACTGGGACAGGAACAGACTAATTTGCATACAGCCAGGTTCTGAAACTGGGATGGTGCAGTGAGCTAAAAAACGGTGTTGGATCTAGCCCTGATCTCTTGACGGGGTGAGAGTATTCTGTTTAATTCAGAGACTCTGTCCCTCACCACCCCTTGTTGTAAATATTTTTGTCCACCCTAAGCGTGGAAGGGTATACTCAGATGTGAGTCCCTTGCTCATTGCACCATCAGGATTCAAGCAAGCCGGGCCGAAGAGGCTGAAATGCCAGAAACCGGTCCCCGGTAGCTTGTTTCCTTCCCAGTGTAAGAATTGGCTTTTGTAGTTTGGTTTGCCCTGTTCCCATCATGCACTGGGACAGGAACAGACTAATTTGCATACAGCCAGGTTCTGAAACTGGGATGGTGCAGTGAGCTAAAAAACGGTGTTGGATCTAGCCCTGATCTCTTGACGGGGTGAGAGTATTCTGTTTAATTCAGAGACTCTGTCCCTCACCACCCCTTGTTGTAAATATTTTTGTCCACCCTAAGCGTGGAAGGGTATACTCAGATGTGAGTCCCTTGCTCATTGCACCATCAGGATTCAAGCAAGCCGGGCCGAAGAGGCTGAAATGCCAGAAACCGGTCCCCGGTAGCTTGTTTCCTTCCCAGTGTAAGAATTGGCTTTTGTAGTTTGGTTTGCCCTGTTCCCATCATGCACTGGGACAGGAACAGACTAATTTGCATACAGCCAGGTTCTGAAACTGGGATGGAGCAGTGAGCTAAAAAACGGTGTTGGATCTAGCCCTGATCTCTTGACGGGGTGAGAGTATTCTGTTTAATTCAGAGACTCTGTCCCTCACCACCCCTTGTTGTAAATACCAGGGGCTGCAGCATGTATTATGCAACCCCTGGCTGGCCATCCAAATCTGACACAACTGGCTGCACGACAGCTGGGGCAAGGTGGTGTAATCACCCTTTGCTTTAGATCTAGTATTCCTATATCTAACCCTAAAATGGACACATGTTATCCTATCTGTCACTCCTATGGCAGGCCTTAACAATCCTGGAGGCAGAGTGCTTGGAATTATGTGTGATGGTGCTCTGGCATGAGCTGAGCCCGTTTGCAGCTTGCGGAACCAAGTCCTAATAGCTGTTCCATGATAACGCGCACCATATACTCTTAAGTGCCTTATAATCCTCGCGGTTATTTGTCAACTTTGGTATCGCTTTATCAAAATATGTCGAGTAAGGTGTCATACGAATTGGAATACTAACCCCTCGCCAATTCTGGCGACGGGGTTAGCATTCCACCCTTCTAGAGGGACACGACATGTATGTAACTGTGAAACCCGGTTAAAATTAACTCGAGCCTCAGCATCACAAAATGGATGTTGCCACCAGACACAAGTCTGACCTCCTGCTGCTGGGAGTCCTTCCAGCGAGGAGAGCTTGGACAAAGGGTTTCCTGTCAGTGGCGGTGCTAGCACCATCCCAGACAGGGTTTTGTGTATCCCAGGTAGGCAGGGCTGAGAAGGAAGGTGACTGCAAGTGGCACCACGGTGCTCACTATGCATCTGCCGGTTTGAACCAGTTCCAGGGGCACACCAGCCCCTGAGCTGGGGAAAGTCCGGACAAGGAAGAGGGGTGTGACCACCCCCCTCCTGGTCCCACCCATGGGCAGGACCTAGTCGCGTGCCAGCCCCTTTCTTTAGAATAAAGGTAGGAGCGGGGACCCTTCCAAATTAAATCATCTTTGAATCCTGAAACTACTTTCTACGAAAGGAACTCAAGACTTCTTCTCAAGATTTCTCCCTTGTGACTAAGGAGTAGTCACCCTGCAGCAGCAGGCACCAACTAAGTATCTTGCGATTAGCTGAAACGTCCTTCCTCCGGAACCAGACTGCCCAGTTCGACGAGACCCGGACTCCCTGCCCTCTCTGACCTCAACCTGCCTCTACAGCACAGCTGAGAACCGTAGGTGCGACGAGACCAGAGGACCCGGCGATCATCAGAACCAGCACGACACTGAACCAGCACGACCACCGAGGGACCCTCGAGTGGGTGCACTGGGGTAAGAGAAGCCCCAACCCCAAGCAGCACGAGCACCGAAGTCCAGCCCCCCCAGCATCCACCAGATCTGTGTGGGGCCCTTTTGCTCCTGGGGTGCTGCTACGTTGTCCGGTCACTTGCCCGTTGGCTAGTGACCCTCCAGACGACGTCCTACGTTTGTTTCACCGCTGGTCTAGCTCCTCTAGACTGGCCCTAGTCTCCTCCTGAAGGGGACCTTCCTCGGACCCTCCTGGTCCACTCAAGACGCCATTTTGTGTCGCCACGTGGGCTTGCCGTAGCCAAGGCTTGTTGCCTCCTTCACCAGATCCAGCAGTGCCAGCAGCAGACATCCGACGTGGGACAGCTCGCAGACCTCCAGCCTGGTCGACATCAGCGCCCCTGGTCCGTGCAGCAGCAGAATCCAGTGTCACCTCTTCGCCTGGCTGAGTGACCTCGTCCGGTGCCATCCTGGTGCCCACCTAATCACTGGCTAGTGATCCAGAACTTGGTGCCCTCTGCTTACAGGTACTCTTCTTCACTGATCCGTCCCCGGATCAGCCCGGAACACCTTCACTGGTCGCCTGCCAGCAACTTCCACTTCAGGCTCCTGGTTCGTCAACGAGGATTCCCGACGACACTTGAACCCTATGCAGCCGCAGCCCCTGGGCTAGGTAAACCGAGTACCCCGGTGCTCCAGCGTAGAACAACTCTCTAAGTGTCTAGATCCACTTTCGTTTTTGACCTACCTAGTCGGGTTCGCCCGAGAACACTAACTTTGCATTTACTAGTATCCATAGACTTTGTCCCGCATTACGCGTGAGAGTTTCCACTCTGCACACGGCGCTCCTAGGCCTCCTGCTTCTAATCGAAGGGTTCAGCATTGTAGGCCTAGCGATTCTAAAGTCTCTGAGAGTAGTACTTACCTTCTAGTAATTTCGCCTTCCACTTCCATAGTATATGGTTTTTCGTGCCCCTCGGGCATTTGTGTAAATTGTGCGACTTTCAGTATTTCGTAAGAGTTTTGTATTGTGCTTAGCGCCCTGTCCTCAAAGAGTCCAGGGTTGTTGTGTTATAAATAAATATCCTTTTATTTTCATAACAACTTGTGTGGTGTCCTTTCACTTGGTGTTCAAGGGGTATATGTGATGGTAAAACAGCTGGCTTAACACGCCCTCTAGAGTTTAGCCTAAAGACTGCTTTTGTCCACGCTACTAGGATAGCTGGTCCATAAGGTTGACTTACAACCAATCATCAATAAGGGTCGTTTGGTATGATACACAGTGATCACTAGAATAGTGAGCACTATATATCAGGCCAACTTCTCACACGCGAGAACACTCCATAGGAGCATACTAAGGCAAAGGCAGTTGCCTAGTACCAGTATATACCCCACATAGGCTAAGTGTCAACCCATGATAAGGGGATCCTCTTGGGTAAAACACACAGTAAGAGGACTGAAAAGATCAAACCAGCCTGAATTTTAACAAATCAGATATGGTTTAACAGCCGCGGACATCAACAAGGCAACCTACTATACCTGTGTGCTATATAGATTTAGTAAAATAAGGCAGAGAATCGTGCAAGATTCATAGCAACCCAGACAAGAGCCGGGAGACTGCCGAATTTGCGTGGCGATCAAAAAGATCCACACCATTGAACAGTAGATCTGAGGGCATCCCGAACATTATCCGAGAAACGACTGTCGCGCAGCCATGCATGGGGCGCAAAGCCACAGATCGAGCAAGACAACGTCCCACTGAGTCAGTGGGATCAAGGGAAGAACAGAGCGAAAATTGTGCCATTCGCCTGCCATTAAGCAGAAGCCGAAGCAACTGTGACTGTGGCTCCACTGGAACAGAAGGGAGAATGTTCTCGACCAAGTCCCAAAGGGTTGAGGATGCAAGCACGAATACAAACGTAGTTTTCAATGCACGGATACTAGCACTGGTAGAGGCAAAAAGCTGGCGAGCACATACGTCCAGGCATCTAGACTCCCTAGTGGGAGGTAATAAAGGCAAGGCGGATGAAGACTAAGTCAAAGGCCGCCTGAACAACGAGTTCCTGAGCCGTAGGCTGACTTGACAGGCAGTAATTGCAAACAAAACAGGTGATGGACAGAATGTGGATCAATGTCACACATTCACCCCAGTCCAAAGATCTGGGCCCAAATCCATCGTTTTTTTGCACTCCACACCACCCTGGGTTAGACAATGGCGATATGCAAATCAGCTCTGACCCTGTGCCCCATGGGAACAGTCCAGTCCGAACTACAAAAGCCATGTCCTTCCCAGAACGGAATCAAGCATCCGAGGACCGGACCGGTTTCGAGGTAACACTCTCATCAGCCCGGCTAGCTTGACTCCAGTGGTGTGGAGTGCCTGGGACCCACGTCTGAGCATCCCCAGCGCACTTAGGGCGGTAATTGCAAACAAAACAGGTGATGGACAGAATGTGGATCAATGTCACACATTCACCCCAGTCCAAAGATCTGGGCCCAAATCCATCGTTTTTTTGCACTCCACACCACCCTGGGTTAGACAATGGCGATATGCAAATCAGCTCTGACCCTGTGCCCCATGGGAACAGTCCAGTCCGAACTACAAAAGCCATGTCCTTCCCAGAACAGAATCAAGCATCCGAGGACCGGACCGCTTTCGAGGTAACACATCTCATCAGCCCGGCTAGCTTGACTCCAGTGGTGTGGAGTGCCTGGGACCCACGTCTGAGCATCCCCAGCGCACTTAGGGCGGTAATTGCAAACAAAACAGGTGATGGACAGAATGTGGATCAATGTCACACATTCACCCCAGTCCAAAGATCTGGGCCCAAATCCATCGTTTTTTTGCACTCCACACCACCCTGGGTTAGACAATGGCGATATGCAAATCAGCTCTGACCCTGTGCCCCATGGGAACAGTCCAGTCCGAACTACAAAAGCCATGTCCTTCCCAGAACGGAATCAAGCATCCGAGGACCGGACCGGTTTCGAGGTAACACCTCTCATCAGCCCGGCTAGCTTGACTCCAGTGGTGTGGAGTGCCTGGGACCCACGTCTGAGCATCCCCAGCGCACTTAGGGCGGTAATTGCAAACAAAACAGGTGATGGACAGAATGTGGATCAATGTCACATATTCACCCCAGTCCAAAGATCTGGGCCCAAATCCATCGTTTTTTTGCACTCCACACCACCCTGGGTTAGACAATGGCGATATGCAAATCAGCTCTGACCCTGTGCCCCATGGGAACAGTCCAGTCCGAACTACAAAAGCCATGTCCTTCCCAGAACGGAATCAAGCATCCGAGGGCCGGACTCGAGGTAACACCTCATCAGCCCGGCTAGCTTGACTCCAGTGGTGTGGAGTGCCTGGGACCCACGTCTGAGCATCCCCAGCGCACTTAGGGCGGTAATTGCAAACAAAACAGGTGATGGACAGAATGTGGATCAATGTCACACATTCACCCCAGTCCAAAGATCTGGGCCCAAATCCATCGTTTTTTAGCACTCCACACCACCCTGGGTTAGACAATGGCGATATGCAAATCAGCTCTGACCCTGTGCCCCATGGGAACAGTCCAGTCCGAACTACAAAAGCCATGTCCTTCCCAGAACGGAATCAAGCATCCGAGGGCCGGACTCGAGGTAACACCTCATCAGCCCGGCTAGCTTGACTCCAGTGGTGTGGAGTGCCTGGGACCCACGTCTGAGCATCCCCAGCGCACTTAGGGCGGTAATTGCAAACAAAACAGGTGATGGACAGAATGTGGATCAATGTCACACATTCACCCCAGTCCAAAGATCTGGGCCCAAATCCATCGTTTTTTAGCACTCCACACCACCCTGGGTTAGACAATGGCGATATGCAAATCAGCTCTGACCCTGTGCCCCATGGGAACAGTCCAGTCCGAACTACAAAAGCCATGTCCTTCCCAGAACGGAATCAAGCATCCGAGGACCGGACCGGTTTCGAGGTAACACCTCTCATCAGCCCGGCTAGCTTGACTCCAGTGGTGTGGAGTGCCACACCTGGAGCAGGAAAGTGCCTACGAGCAATAGCCCGATCAACAGGGTCACCAGAAGAGGGCCTAGCCAATGTGCCACACAAAAAGTCAAATAAAGAGCCACCAAATGGCAGCAAAGGCCCCACCTCAATAGGCTCCATATGAATCAGATCCATTAAAGGATCAAAAAGCTCTGTGAATAGCATGTGCATTAGCAGTACTAATTGCAATTGCTATCCGGATAGGCAATAATAAACCGTCAGTAGGAGACGGTTGGAGACTAAGCTGTCCACTCAACAAGAAAAGTGGAGGAGCCAGAAACTGACTAGAAGGCCAGGCAACAC
Organism: Lissotriton vulgaris; assembly: GCF_964263255.1. Lineage (NCBI taxonomy): Eukaryota > Metazoa > Chordata > Amphibia > Caudata > Salamandridae > Lissotriton > Lissotriton vulgaris. The sequence goes on from NC_141694.1 coordinate 583,958,234, forward strand.
AAGGCACTTGCACCATGGGCCCCCTACCCGGGTAATCCAGAGAAACGTCAACCTCTTGACAAGAAGGAGGCATTGATGCCAGCACCATTGTTGATTGACGTCGTGTGGAAGTCACAGTGACATCTGAGGACCCGGGAGGAAAAGCAACCCCTTTAGCCCCTTCGACGCTGATGACGAGCTGAGCTCGTCATCAGCCACGGGTGGCGTGTGCTGATGACGAGCTGAGCTTGTCATGTAACGCGGAAAAGGGAAAACAGCCGCACAGCGCAAAAATCACCGCAGCAGCGATGCGGTTAAGGAAGTTTGGATGTTGGGTTGGAGTCGTCTGGGCGTCGACAACCTCAAGAGGGGACTCGACCTGGACGCCGTCCGACGTCAATCCCACCTCAAAATGTGCACGTTTGGTTGAGCCGGGTGGTGCCACCTCCGACGTCAGCGCAGGAAGCCGCTCAGGGCTATGCGATGACTGACAGGGTGGGGTGGCTGGACGGCTGACCGAGAGGACCCGCTGTGCCGTGTCCCGTCGGCCGAGTATCGGCACCGGATCGGAGATGATGCACACAGCCGGTGCCGAGGAAGAATCCGCCAGCGAGGACCCGACATGAGTGCCTTCCACCTCTTTGGGACCCGAAGGCGCTCCAGGGAGAGGGGGTGAACCAACGTAAGACTGGAGTGCCATAGAATAAGCCTCCATTAGGGTACATGTCACTCCAACCCCTGGAAAGGGAGGGTATGGATGATACGACTGCCAGGCACCCTTACCTGGCATAGAGCGAGAGGAGTGGCCGCCAGCAGAGGAATACCTCCGTGCCGGACACTTGTACTTGCGCTTAATTGTCTTTGAACGATGTTTGTGGGAACGACATCCGGAATGAGCCCGATCCGGAGAGGGAGAGTGGCGACGAGAAGGCGCTGGATCGGACAGCCGTGCGGCCAGTAGCTTCATACGACGTGTCTCAGGGACTTGGGCGTTGCACTCCTTGGAGTCGTGGTGCACTCCAAGGCACCACATACAGAGGAGGTGCGGGTCAGTGCCAGACAACTGACGTGCACAGGCTTCACAAGCCTTAAAGCCTGAAGACATTGCACAGTGTTCCGGCGAAGGTGTCGAGAAGGCCTAAAAACCAAGCCAAGGAACTGATGGTTTTCCAGGATCCGCTCTGGGCCGCGGAAAAGGAGAAAACGGACGCCAGCGAGCCGGGAGGGGCATATATGGCTCTGCTGATGTCATTTCATGGACGACGGTCAGGGCGGTGTCATGCGGCGCCGCACCAAGCGCAGAGGTACTGCTGTGGAAAATGTTCTGGATCCAGTCAGACACCTGGGGATATTCTAAGTTAAGGAATCTGCAGCTAGACATCTCTTTCAGACAACACCTGAGCAGAAGCAGCAGGGAATATATAAAAAAAAAAAGAACTCCTGTTGGGAAAGTGCCCAGAAAATGAGGGCATAAGGCAATGTACAGGGTGAAGCCACAGTTTGTGAACAGAAATTCCTAGGCAGTTGAAATATGGGCAAACAAGTAACATAAAATGACAGCGAAAAATCATTCAGAGAAAATTTTAAATAAAAACCATGATTTTAATGAACACAGATAAAAATCATACAGGTTACTGGCTTAACAACCACCGTATGATAATAAAAATAGTTAAAAGCATACAGTTCATACAAGAAATATTTATTCATGAAACAGACACCCCGACAACTTAATATCGTTGGTGTCAAAAGAGACAACACAGTGGTTTCTCACATGATTTTTATCTGTGTTTATTAAAATCATGGTTGTTTTTATTTAAAATGTTCTCTGAATGATTTTTCGCTGTAATTTTATGTTACTTGTTTGTCCATATTTCAACTGCCTAGGAATTTCTGTTCACACATTATTATCCCTGTCCTAGGAGTTTGCTGACACCATTGTTCAGGGGGGTCTTTGTTTTTTCTTAAAGACAAACGCAGTAAGGGCTGAAGCATGAAAAACTGTTACCCCAACCCTTAAAGGGGAGGGGAGAACCAGCACCACAGCAGTGGAAGAAACAACGCAAACGCCCTATGATAGCAATTATACCAGGGTGCGCTTCGAGGTTACGCCAACACTAAGAAGCGTGCCACAAAGTGGTTGAATCCTGGTGCAAAACGAGGACAGGGCATCAGAGGTGAGCACAACGCTTGAACTGAACAGAACAAGGGCTCTACGGATAATGACTGGCAAACGAAGAGCAGCCATCAAGGGCAAGAGGATCACAGCGACGCTGAAAAACCCTTCTGTAAATACAGGAGAGGCAGAAGTCATATGGTAAGGACCCACTACCGAGGCGTAGAGGGACTACCGCCAACTAGAGTCAACTGCACCGAAAATGCCATAGAGCGATGCCAAAGTTAGGATCGCAGAACAGCAGATAAAGAGGCCCACAGCAAGATTGTGGTAAAAACTCCATAGGAGAGTACCAAGGCTAAGGCAGCCACCCAACGCGTTTGGAGGAGTGACTACACTGAGGGAGATAAAGTAACTTATCTGTCCAAAATCAAGCTCTACCATAGAGCGATCTGCGCTGCACGGGCGGCATTTTATGCAAAGGAAATAAAATTAAGCTCCAACCCAACAAAATGTATATTTAAAATTTTTAAAGAGCTTAAGAGTAGGAAAGAGGCCCTACCTAGTGTTACATCCACACATTGTGAGAAGCTTGCAACCTTTTTCGTTGAGAAAGTGCAAAGGATCTATTAATCCTTTCCACTTGTGGCCTCAGATACCATCTTGTCACCTGCTAGGGATGAGTCCAGCCCCACGCTTTCAGTTATTCCAGCAATTTCTGAGAGGGAATTCACTAGACTGGCCAGGAGAATCAAATCCGGCTCCCCCTCTGATCCCATGAGACCACCTCAATTTAATGAATCACTTTCGTTTCTTCGCCAGCCGTTATGTCAAATACTGAACCTGTCCTTCTCCATGGCTATAGTGCCAGATGCCTGGAAAGAGGCCTGGGTGTCTCCTATTATTAAGAAGCCCACACTAGACCCCTCAAAACCCGAGAATTTCAGACCAATCTCACTTCTTCCGTGGGTGGCCAAGATTGCTGAAGGAGTAGTTTCTGCCCTGTAACTCCAGTTCTGTAGTAGGAGTATCTCTGTTATAGTCATAATCTAGTGAATAGTCCCGCCCATGTGCGTGAACCCCGGCAATCAAAAATAATCTCTTAAATTGTCAAATCATGCAGACCCTGCAAGACACTTAAGAGAGAATTTAAAGACAAATAATGCAGCCTATATCCACAGGCTACACTGTCCAGTACTTCAACTAGAAATTCCACCAAACTACACCACACATAACCCAGCCTGCAGTTTCTACCATAGAGAAACTTGCCTCCACCAGTAAAAGACTCTGGAATGATAGAGAGGAAGGCATGGACAGACAAGCCCCATAGGCTGCCATTATGTGGCTTAAATAGGATACTGTGCCTTTAAGAGAACTTTCCAGAACTTTCTCCCAGTATCCCAGAATGCATAGCAGGTCCCTCTTACTTTCAGTTCTTTTTTAAGGCGTAGCACGCCAGACCTGTAGCATTCCTTACATGAAGAATTATCTCCACAGGTGAGGAGGGCGGGCACCTATGACTATAACAGAGATACCCCTACTACAGAACTGGAGTTACAGGACAGAAACTACTCCTTCTGTAGTAGGGGATCTCTGTGTATAGTCATAATCTAGTGAATAGAATGGCAAGCCCATCCCCACAACAAAGCGGCGGTGGAGAAAGAAATTAACGCCACTATTGTGCGAACAAATTCCGCAGCGAAGCCTGCCCAACCTGAGCATCTGCCCTGGCATCAGTGTCCAGACAGTAATGCTTAGCAAAGGTATGAACCGACTTCCAAGTGGCTGCTTTGCAGATTTCAGCTATTGGCACGTTACGGAGCAAGGCTGTCGTGGCAGCTTTGCCTCTGGTGGAATGAGCCTTAGGCTTTCCTCCTAAGGTCTTATTAGCTATTTGGTAACACAATTGTATGCAGGACACAATCCACCTAGAAATGGACTGCTTAGAGGTAGCAAGACCCGTCTGACTGACCCATAATTAATAAACAACTGGTCAGACTTACGAATATCTTGGTTTTATCTAGATAAAATTTCAACACCCTCCTAACATCCAGGGAATGGAGAGACCTTTCCGCTGGAGATGAAGGATTCTGAAAAAACGTAGGCAAAGTTATGGCCTGGTTGACATGAAAATCAGAAATAACCTTGAGAAGAAATTTAGGGTGAGTACGCATAACAACCTTAGCAGCATGAAATACAGTATAAGGTTCTTGACAACACAACGCCTGAATTTCACTCACCCTGCGGGTCGATGTAATGGCCACGAGGAACGCTGCCTTCCAGGACAGGTGCTGCAACGAAGCCTTATGAATAGGTTCAAAAGGCTCCTTCATCAACCTGGACAGCACCACATTCAGTTCCCATGAAGGCGAAGGAAGCCTGACAGGAGGGAATACTTTCTTCAATCCTTCCAGAAAATCTTTGATCACAGGGATCTGGAAAAAGGAAGCCTGTGAAGGGCATTTCCTGTAGGCAGTCAATGCGGCGAGATGAATCTTAATGGAATGAACATTAAGTCCAGACTGCGCCAAATGTAGAAGGTAAGGAAGGATGACATCTTCCTTACACGTCGTCGGGTCATGGTTCTTAGACTGGCACCAGATACAAAACTTCTTCCACTTGTAAGCATAGGAAGTCCGAGTGGAAGGTCTCTTAGACTCCTTCAGTATGTCCATGCAATCCGCAGGCAGATTCAGATGGCCATATTGCACTATCTCAGGAGCCATGCCGCCAAACTCAAAGACGAGAGGTTGGGGTGTACCATCCGTCCCCGGAACTTCGTGAGAAGGTTCGGCCTGTACGGCAGCCGAATGTGAGGAAGGAGAGACCGGTGAAGCAGGTCCGTGAACCACCACTGCCTGGGCCACTCCGGGGCAATGAGTATCATCCGAGCCCGGGACCGGGCCAGCTTGAGGAGCACTGCCAGAATCAGGGGAATGGCAGGAAAAGCGTACAGAAAGCTGTTCGACCATTTGATCCATAACGCATTCCCCAGCGTCCCCCGCTGGTAGTACCTGGAGGCGAAGTCTCTGCATTTGCTGTTTTCGGCGGTGGCAAACAAATCTACGTCTGGAGGTCCCCACCTTGCGAAGACTTCTCCTAGTACTTCGTCGTTTATGACCTATTCGTGGTTTTCCTGGACCAGTCTGCTCAGTGCGTCTGCCTGAACATTCTGCACACCTGGCAGATGGGCAGCCGTTATCGTCAGTCCTCTGGCTAGGAGCCAGTGCCAGATCGCTTGCGCCTCCTGCGACAGAGTGCGAGATCTCGAGCCCCCCAGCTTGTTGAGGTAATACAGCGTGGTGGTATTGTCCGTCTGTACAAGCAAAGAGTTGGTCTGGAAGGATGGAAGAAAGGCCTTCAGTGCCAAGTGAACAGCTCTGAGTTCCAGGAAATTGATGTGATACGTGGCCTCCATCGGTGACCACGTTCCTTGAATCTGTAGGTTCCCGGAGTGCGCTCCCCATCCCAGGAGAGAAGCATCCGTCACGACAGTCTGCGTGGGAATGTCCTTGTGAAAGGGAACCCCTCTGAGGAGATTCTCCGCTGAACACCACCACTTCAGAGACTGAAGAGCATGCAGCGACAGTCGTATCTTGTCGTCCCAAGATCCTTTCCTCTGATCCCACTGGTCTTCCAAGCACTCCTGCAGCGGTCTCATGTGCAGCCGTGCGTGTGGCGTCAGGAAGATACAAGAGGCCATCGATCCCAGTAGAGAAGACACCGTCCTCACTGTTGTAGATGGAGTTGTAATAAGAGCCTGAGCCTTCCGAAGGAGAGATAATCGTCGCTCTTCCGAAGGAGACACGCTTGCTGACAGCGTATTGATGGAGGCTCCCAAGTACTGTATGCATTGGACCGGAGTCGGGGCAGACTTGGACATGTTGATGTGCAACCCCAGCTTGTTCAAGAGAACGCACGTCTTCTGGAAGTGTGCTCGCGCTTCCGAGAAGGAGGATGCCTTGATCAACCAATCGTCCAGGTACGGGTAGACAAACACCTTGTTCTTCCGTAGGTGTGCTGCTACCACCGCCATGCACTTCGAGAATGTTCTCAGCGCAGACTTTAGTCCGAATGGGAGTACTGTGTATTGATAATGATTGGCGCCGACTTGGAACCGCAGGAATATCCTGTGTTTGTGTGCAATGGGCACATGGAAGTAAGCATCCTGTAGGTCTATAGCACAAAGCCAGTCTCCCTGTTGCAACTGAGGATAAATCTGATGCAACGACAGCATGTGAAACTTTTCCCTGCGAATCCATTTGTTTGCCTGTCGCAAGTCCAGAATGGGCCTGAACTCGTTCCTGTCCTTCTTGCGAACCAGGATGAACCGGGAGTACAGACCTCTTCCTCTCTGGGACAGAGGTACGTCTTCTATCGCCCTTTTCCTTAACAGGATATCCGCTTCCGCCTGAAGCTCGCGAAGTCGTAGCGTCCCAACAACGCCATGGCACTCGCAGCCTTCATAGAGGTCGCCGATGTTCCACATACTTTCCTCCCTACTGAATCCATCCATCTAGACTCCTTATCCGGGGGAACCGTGGATGACGGGGTGGTGGCATGTTTGCGGGCCGCCGTCACAATCACAGAATCCGGAGGAGGTTCTGCCCTCAGAAAGGCCGGGTCCGAATCGGGAGCCCGGTACTTTTTCAGCAATCTCGATGGAGCCGCCTTCGTCACCGCAGGGATGAGGAAAAGGGCCATGGCCGGTTCCTCTAGGCCCGGCACCAAAGGTAGCAGTGGACGAGACAGGTGTTTGTGATGCAATGTCTCGAAAATGACTGAAGTCTTAGGTGTAGGCACCGTCAAGGATATGCCCAACTTTGCAGCGCCCCTTAAAAGGACATCATGGAACGCCACCAGGTCATCAATCGGAGACACCCTCGTGTCTGGTGACCCCGACAAGGTCGGAGAGTAGTCCCTGGTCCCTGAGGACCTTGTGTGAGAGCGAGATCTGTGCCTCCTATGGCGGTGTCTCGACTGCGTGGACGATCTGTGGCGCGATCGCTCCTTCCTCCTAGAGCGAGAGCGAGATCTGCCAGCCCGTGGCCACTCCACAGGTTTCCGTGGGAGAGTCTTCCTCGGTTCCTCCTGGGGTCTAGGTTTCGGTGTCCCCTTAGGAGTTGTAGGCAGAGGAGGTGACAACGTGGACCTCGGCGGAGGCTCCGGAGGTATCACCGGCCGAGGGGCCGGCCCATGCGGTGGAAGCGGTGGCAGTGGTCTGCCAGGCGGAAGTGGAGGGTTGGTGGGAGGGTCCTCCTTAGGTACAGTCGGAGGTGGCGACCTAGGCCGAGATGGTGTGTATACCACCGAGTACACCGAGCCCGGTGACCCCTTCAGCGAAGGGGGCTGAGATCCAGCCCCTTCAGCAGGTGATCGCTTCCTCTTGCGTCCTCCACTAGATCCAGTCTGACTTCTGGGGCCAGAATCCCTCTTGCGCCGTTTAGGAGAGGTGGAGCGACTCGTAGACGCCGATCTCTTCTTTCTCGACGCTCAGCGTCACTTTTCCAGCGTCAAACGTCGCCTCCGTGACTCCGGCGTCGAACGCCGCCTCCGCGAAGTCGATCTCTTCTTCCACAACGTCGAACGCCGCCTCCGCGACCTCGACCTCTTCCTTCGTGACGCCGTACGCCGCCTCTGCGACGTCGAACGTTCCGTTCTCGACGACAAACGTCGATTCCTCCTTCTTGAGGTCCTCGACGTCGAGGAGCCCCTCGACGTCGACCGTTGTCTTGACGGCGATCGGCGGTGTCGCCTCGACGGCGAGCGCCGATGCTTGTCTCTTCGTCTCCGACGTCGATAGGTAGACTCCGACGTCGATGCCGTCAACGGTGGCTTCGACGGCGGCCTCTCCAGGCCCTTCGACGTCGAGTCGTCACGCCGTCTCGACCCGGAGCCCCGGGGAGACGGGAAACACACCGTCGTCATCCCTCTCGACGTCGTCGTCGATGCAATCGGCGCCGACGGAGACCGGGACCGTTTGCTGGTCTTCCTGCCTCTGGGGAGCCCCCCCAGAGGCCTCAGCAGAGGCAGAGGGAACCTTCCCAGCCTGCCCAGACCCACCTGCAGCCTGCAGACGTCTCTCTTCAAGGCCTGAAAGCCTAATCTTCAGCCTGTCCCTCAGGGTCCTTGCTGAAAACTGCTGGCAGATGTCATAGTCTTCAGGGACATGCTCTTCAGGGAGACAGACGATGCAGACGTCGTGTGGATCAGTCTTGGCCTTCTTCCTTCCACATGCTGGGCACTTGTCAAAAAGACCAGGCATTTTAGAGCCCTAAAATGCCTGAACCAACACACAGGAGAGAAGAAAAGCACCAAGAAAGCTAAACTCAAACACTTTTAAACACAAAAGTGCCAAAAATCCAATAAACCCTTGAAACAAGGGAGAGCTCAATGCCAGGGTCCTGTTAGCAGGAGCCGGAAAAAAGAACTGAAAGTAAGAGGGACCTGCTATGCATTCTGGGATACTGGGTGAAAGTTCTGGAAAGTTCTCTTAAAGGCACAGTATCCTATTTAAGCCACATAATGGCAGCCTATGGGGCTTGTCTGTCCATGCCTTCCTCTCTATCATTCCAGAGTCTTTTACTGGTGGAGGCAAGTTTCTCTATGGTAGAAACTGCAGGCTGGGTTATGTGTGGTGTAGTTTGGTGGAATTTCTAGTTGAAGTACTGGACAGTGTAGCCTGTGGATATAGGCTGCATTATTTGTCTTTAAATTCTCTCTTAAGTGTCTTGCAGGGTCTGCATGATTTGACAATTTAAGAGATTATTTTTGATTGCCGGGGTCCACGCACATGGGCGGGACTATTCACTAGATTATGACTATACACAGAGATCCCCTACTATAGAAGATCATGTTAACAACACAATATCCCAATTCCTGAGTTCCCATAACATTCTGGATCCGTCACAGAACGGTTTCAGGCCAGGCCACAGCACGGAAACGGCCCTGCTCGCCACCACGGAACACCTTCGGACTGTCCTGGATGCCGGCCAAAGTGCAACGCTGATTCTGCTAGACCTCAGCCCTGCCTTTGACACGGTGTCGCATGTCATCCTTCTCCATCGTCTGGAGGCAGCAGGGGTCACTGGTACGGCTTTAGAATGGTTCCGGTCATTCTTGACGGAAAGATCCTTCCATGTGTCGGCCCCTCTGTTCCTCTCTCAATCCCCTACTATCGGACAGGGGGTCCCACAGGGCTCAGTATTGAGCCCATCACTGTTTAACCTGCACATTCAACCTCTGGCTGCTGTCATTAAAAGATGGGACCTGAAGATGGTATCCTAAGCGGATGACACCCAGCTTATCACCTTAGCTGAAGGACCATCAATGGCAGCTACCAGATTTAGAGATAGGTTGACAGCAGTGGCTCAGTGGATGACGGATAATTGCTTGCAACTTAACGCGAGCAAAACAGAGGTTTTGCTGGTAGGGAAGAATGGGGCCCTCTGGAATGAGCATTGGTGGCCAGCACCCCCCGGTTTCCATGCCCTTGCCTAAGTCAGAGGTAAAGAAGAACCTTGGGGTCTGGATGGATTCCAAGCTCAGCTTCCAGACCCATACGAAGAGAGTTGCTGCCACCTGTATAGGACTGCTAAGGGGTCTCAAACCCCTACTGAAATTCTTTGATCCTGCTGTTCGACAGATTATTGTGCAGTCCACGATACTGTTGCGCTTAGAATACGCCAGCTCTCTGCTTTTAGGTGCCAATAAGGCGGAAATTTGGCGACTACAACGTGTTCAAAACTCTGCAGCCAGAGTTCTGATAGGTCTTCCCCGCCACTGCTCGGTTAGAGCTATAATTCAAGGGCTACACTGGCTTCCGATTGACAAACTGATCCAGTTTAAAGCTCTTTGCTTATCTTTTAAGATCCTAAAACTGAGCAGTCCATCTCTCTTGTGTGACCTGTTAAGTCCATATGTCCCTCAGCGACAGCTGCGCTCCTTGGGACAGCACATGGCGTCTGTCCCACGGTTCAAAAGCTGCCGGGCTGGAGGGCGTTCTTTCCGTCTTTTAGCCGCCAAGCTTTGGAACTCTCTGCCGTTACATATACGGGGCTTGGAGGACCTGCTCGCCTTCCAAAAGGCCATTAAAACCTTTCTTTTTCCTTCTGCATAGGCTATGGACAGGGTCGCGGTGGTTTAACCTCTCTGGATCGTTGTGTGTGTAGATCTGATCGCGCCGGGACGCCCCTCTGCTGGGGCAGCTGTGCGCTCTAGAAAACTGTTAACATAACATAACAATAGCCTATAAAAACAAGTTACTTACCTTCAGTAACAATATATCTGTAAGAAACAGTTAATGATAGATTGCTTACCTTAGATTAACCCCCAGGCGTCAGACTGTATCCGGAAAGCTTTCGTCAGCAGTATCCCTGCGCGTCGGTAGGCGTCGTCGCATACTCCGCGTATGGCATCGTAGCCGCCGAGATGTCGTCGCTGGAGCTACTTAGACGTGCCCACTCGTGCTGACGTCAGTTCTGTACATGACTTTCTGCGGCAGGAACGCAGAGCCATGCAAGATACTGACCTCTGATGCACTGAAACTAGGGCACTGAAAGGGATGACCTTACCCCAAAAAATCAGTTCGTATAACGGGGAGGATGGGTGGGGCGGTAAGGAATCTATAACTAATTAATGTTTCTTACAGATATATTGTTACCGAAGGTAAGTAACTTGTTCATCTGAAAGAAGCACGTTAGTGATAGATTCCTTACCTTTGTAGTGTAGTTCCTTTTTTCCCAATAGGCTCTGCGCATTGGAATAACATAAACAGCAGTGTAGACGTAGGACTGAGGTCATCTAGGTCTCTACTGACTATGTTAAAATTAATTAAGGTTTGTGCCAGCTAGCTCAGAGGTCACTGGAAACTTTCTTGAATGAATGGGGAGGGATGAATTTCCCTGGCTCAGACAAGAAGGGATTCAGTTTCCGACAACCGCATAAACATGACAACTTTGCTCCCTCAGAATAAGAGTGTATCTCTAGAGTCGTGTGAAAACAATAGACAGCTATTTCACTCAGTCAGCAGTGCATACTTAGTTTCACCAGAATGCAGAGAAATAGAGAGACGGGCGTTTTCAATGAAAGGTCTCATTTATTGAACAGTCTTCTTCCTCATGCAAGAGAAATGAATGGCCACAATTGCAATACTTATCATAAAGTAAAGTGCGTACAGTAAATGTAGTATTATGAAATAATACTGTAAAAGCATTGATATGGTTTCTTAGCCATATGATACTTTAAAATGGATAAAATATATACATACACAAATACATTGACTAACGTACTCAACTGGTGCTTCTAACTAAGCTTACCCCGGTGTACCTGACCTAAGCCTAATACATGGGAAGGGATGAGTAAGTAGCAGTTTAAGTTAAGTTGGTTAAGATAGTTTTTCCAAGAATCTGCATCAAGAATTCTCTCAAGGGTTTAGTCAGCTCCGTACCTTGGTAATAGAATGTGGGAGGTCTGGTATCTCTTTCCTCAGGACTCAATATCGCAGCCACCCGCAAGAGTAGGCTGGAAACACCGGAGCTGGATTTTCTCGGCTGGAGAAAAAGACAGTGTCTCTCTCAGTGCGTCAAACGGGAGGGGCGGCTTCCGTGGGCTCTTGCATCAGCTAGGCTCTCGGGCAAGTAGATGGTCGCTCTGCTCCAAACCACCGTGTGTTTGCTTAAGGCAACTGTTGGTATTTTATACCTGGAAGGTGCCGGGTTTGACGTAAGGTTGGACATAAGACGTCACTAAGAACTAACAGTTCTTTGTGGACTTCAGGAGTTCTTGTTCAAATCAAAACAAAAGCAGGGGGGATTTTCCCGGGCTTCTGGAGGCTTGGTTTGTTTAAAGAACGCCTTGTGCTTTCTAGGAGTCGATGGGCGTAGCCGTGCTGTGCTTTGGACTGCATGGGCTATTACTGAATATGGATCTGATTCTTATGCCTTTATCAGGATATTATTGATTATAACCTCACAAGGGCATAAATCAGGAATATTGAATTAGGGTCCTAGATATAAACATGACACCTTAGAATAGATACCCCACAATACCAACCCAGGTGGTGGGTCTGCGAACAAAGATCACACCAGAAAGTCACGGAGAACAGAGCAGCCAAAGAAGCAGTCTCTCCTGACTTGAATGTCAAGGCAATAATGCTTAGTAAAAGTATGCAGCGAGGCCCACGTGGCTGCCTGACAGATGTCTTGTAGGGGGACACCACGCCCCAATGCAGTGGTAGCTGCTGTCGCCCTGGTAGAATGGGCGCGCAATCCCGTCAAAGGATCCTTTTTAGCCAGAGAAGAACAAGCCTTGAAACACAAGACGACCCAGCGGGAGATAGACCTCTTGTGTACAGCCCAGCCTTTCTGGGCGTCCACAAAGCCAACAAAAAGCTGGTCATCCACCCGGGACTGTTGTGTACTATTCAGATAAAAGGAGAGCGCACGTTTTGGGTCCAGACGGTGGAGCCTCTCCCTCTCTGGAAGGGTGCGGAGGCAGAAAGAAAGTGGGCAAGGTGATAGTTTGCCCGATGTGGAAGGAAGGGACAACCTTTGGCAAGAAGGAAGGACGAGTGCGAAGCACAACCTTGTCCGGATGGACCGACAGAAAAGGAGGCTTACAGGAAAGAGCCTGGAGCTCACTCACACGCCTAGCAGAGGTGATGGCAACCAGGAAAGCAGCCTTCAAAATCAATAAATGAAGAGGACAGTTGTGAAGCGGAACAAAGGGGGTGCACATTAAATAGGTAAGAACCAGATTCAAGTCCCACTGAAGCATTACAAACTTAATAGGAGAGAAAAGGTGAGTAATGCCTTTGAGAGATCTACTTGCAACAGGAGACTTGAAAAGAGAGGGCTGATCAGGGAGCCTAAAAAAGGCTGAAATAGCAGAAAGCTAGCCCAGAGCAGGGCCCTGCTGGACCAGAGAAAGAAGGAACAAAAGGACTTCTGAAAGAGGGGCAGAAAGGGAATCCACAGCCTTTGCTGTGCACCATGCCACACATTTTTCCCCCTGCAGGCGTATAGCGTTTTAGTGGAGGGACGCCTGGCTTCCAGAATGATATCACAGAGTTCAGGAGGCAAGTCAAAAGGAATCAATTGTCACCGCTCAATCTCCGCGCATGTAGGTGGAGGCTGGACGGGTTCGGGTTGAGGACCGTCCCCTGCTGCTGCGACAGAAGATCCTCTCGAAGGGGCAGTCGGATTGGGGGATCCATGCTCATACCGAGTAGCTTGGGATACCAAACTCTTCGAGCCCAGTTAGGAGCCACAAGAATAACTTGGGCCCGGTCGCGCCTGTTTAAAGAGACCTTGCACCACCTCTCAGTGAAGACTCCAATCGTGATCCATCATGCACCTGAGTTCATCCGCCCTGGCGTCGAAAGAACCTGCAAGGTTTTGAACCGTCAAGGAAATGCCTTGACATTCCAACCATGTCCAGAGGCGCAGAGCCTCCTGACTTAGGGTCTACAACCTCACCCCGCCTTGTTTGTTGAAATACCACATGGGAATGGTGTTGTCTGAACACCTGCACAACTCTCGCTTTGACAGATGGAAGGAATGCTTTCAGTGCAAGTAGGATTGCCCGGAGCTCCAGAAGGTTGATATGGAGCCTGGACTCCGCAGGACCAGAGGCCTTTGATCTCCACCTCTCCCATGTGGCTGCCCCATCCCACTGGAACTTCAGGTCCCACTGCAGAGCCCGCATATGCCATCTGGCATGATTGGTCAGCAGGATGCAGAAGGGCATTGTGAGAAGTTGGCCTGATATATGATGCTCATTAGTTCTAGTGATCACCTTGTATCAGTCCAAACAACCCTTATGGTGATTGGTTGTAAGTCAACCTTATAGACCAACTATCCTAATGGTAGCATGGACAAAGCATGGACAAAGCAGTCTTAGGCTAAACTCTTTTGGCATGTGAAGCCAGCTGTTTTACCACATATATATTTACAACAAGGGGTGGTGAGGGACAGAGTCTCTGAATTAAGCAGAAAGCTCTCACCCAGTCAAGAGATCAGGGCTAGATCCAACACCGTTTTTTAGCTCACTGCACCATCCCAGTTTAAGAAACCTGGCTGTATGCAAATTAGTCTGTTCCTGTCCCAGTGCATGATGGGAACAGGGCAAACCAAACTACAAAAGCCAATTCTTACACTGGGAAGGAAATAAGCTCCCGGGGACCGGTTTCTGGCATTACAGCCGTCTTCGGCCCGGTTTGCTTGAATCCTGATGGTGCAATGAGCAAGGGTCTCACATCTGAGAATACCCTTCCACGCTTAGGGTGGACAAAAATATTTACAACAAGGGGTGGTGAGGGACAGAGTCTCTGAATTAAGCAGAAAGCTCTCACCCAGTCAAGAGATCAGGGCTAGATCCAACACCGTTTTTTAGCTCACTGCACCATCCCAGTTTAAGAAACCTGGCTGTATGCAAATTAGTCTGTTCCTGTCCCAGTGCATGATGGGAACAGGGCAAACCAAACTACAAAAGCCAATTCTTACACTGGGAAGGAAATAAGCTCCCGGGGACCGGTTTCTGGCATTACAGCCGTCTTCGGCCCGGTTTGCTTGAATCCTGATGGTGCAATGAGCAAGGGTCTCACATCTGAGAATACCCTTCCACGCTTAGGGTGGACAAAAATATTTACAACAAGGGGTGGTGAGGGACAGAGTCTCTGAATTAAGCAGAAAGCTCTCACCCAGTCAAGAGATCAGGGCTAGATCCAACACCGTTTTTTAGCTCACTGCACCATCCCAGTTTAAGAAACCTGGCTGTATGCAAATTAGTCTGTTCCTGTCCCAGTGCATGATGGGAACAGGGCAAACCAAACTACAAAAGCCAATTCTTACACTGGGAAGGAAATAAGCTCCCGGGGACCGGTTTCTGGCATTACAGCCGTCTTCGGCCCGGTTTGCTTGAATCCTGATGGTGCAATGAGCAAGGGTCTCACATCTGAGAATACCCTTCCACGCTTAGGGTGGACAAAAATATTTACAACAAGGGGTGGTGAGGGACAGAGTCTCTGAATTAAGCAGAAAGCTCTCACCCAGTCAAGAGATCAGGGCTAGATCCAACACCGTTTTTTAGCTCACTGCACCATCCCAGTTTAAGAAACCTGGCTGTATGCAAATTAGTCTGTTCCTGTCCCAGTGCATGATGGGAACAGGGCAAACCAAACTACAAAAGCCAATTCTTACACTGGGAAGGAAATAAGCTCCCGGGGAGAGGCTGAAATGCCAGAAACCGGTCCCCGGTAGCTTGTCTCCTTTCTGGTAAAGAATTGGCTTGGTAGTTTAGTCTGCCCTGTTCCCATGATGCACTGGGCCAGGGACAGACTGATTTGCATATAGCCAGGTTCTGAGCTGGGATGGGGCAGTGAGATAAATAACGGTGATGGATCAAGCCCTGATCTTTGGACTGGGTAAGAGTGGTCTGCTCAATTCAGACACTCTGTTCATCACCACCCCCTTTTGTAAATCGATTTTGGCCACTATAGGTGTGGCAGGGTATACTCAGACATGAGTCCCTTTCTCACTGCTCCATCAGGATTCAAGCAAGCCGGGCCGAAGAGGCTGAAATGCCAGAAACCGGTCCCCGGTAGCTTGTCTCCTTTCTGGTAAAGAATTGGCTTGGTAGTTTAGTCTGCCCTGTTCCCATGATGCACTGGGCCAGGGACAGACTGATTTGCATATAGCCAGGTTCTGAGCTGGGATGGGGCAGTGAGATAAATAACGGTGATGGATCAAGCCCTGATCTTTGGACTGGGTAAGAGTGGTCTGCTCAATTCAGACACTCTGTTCATCACCACCCCCTTTTGTAAATCGATTTTGGCCACTATAGGTGTGGCAGGGTATACTCAGACATGAGTCCCTTTCTCACTGCTCCATCAGGATTCAAGCAAGCCGGGCCGAAGAGGCTGAAATGCCAGAAACCGGTCCCCGGTAGCTTGTCTCCTTTCTGGTAAAGAATTGGCTTGGTAGTTTAGTCTGCCCTGTTCCCATGATGCACTGGGCCAGGGACAGACTGATTTGCATATAGCCAGGTTCTGAGCTGGGATGGGGCAGTGAGATAAATAACGGTGATGGATCAAGCCCTGATCTTTGGACTGGGTAAGAGTGGTCTGCTCAATTCAGACACTCTGTTCATCACCACCCCCTTTTGTAAATCGATTTTGGCCACTATAGGTGTGGCAGGGTATACTCAGACATGAGTCCCTTTCTCACTGCTCCATCAGGATTCAAGCAAGCCGGGCCGAAGAGGCTGAAATGCCAGAAACCGGTCCCCGGTAGCTTGTCTCCTTTCTGGTAAAGAATTGGCTTGGTAGTTTAGTCTGCCCTGTTCCCATGATGCACTGGGCCAGGGACAGACTGATTTGCATATAGCCAGGTTCTGAGCTGGGATGGGGCAGTGAGATAAATAACGGTGATGGATCAAGCCCTGATCTTTGGACTGGGTAAGAGTGGTCTGCTCAATTCAGACACTCTGTTCATCACCACCCCCTTTTGTAAATCGATTTTGGCCACTATAGGTGTGGCAGGGTATACTCAGACATGAGTCCCTTTCTCACTGCTCCATCAGGATTCAAGCAAGCCGGGCCGAAGAGGCTGAAATGCCAGAAACCGGTCCCCGGTAGCTTGTCTCCTTTCTGGTAAAGAATTGGCTTGGTAGTTTAGTCTGCCCTGTTCCCATGATGCACTGGGCCAGGGACAGACTGATTTGCATATAGCCAGGTTCTGAGCTGGGATGGGGCAGTGAGATAAATAACGGTGATGGATCAAGCCCTGATCTTTGGACTGGGTAAGAGTGGTCTGCTCAATTCAGACACTCTGTTCATCACCACCCCCTTTTGTAAATCGATTTTGGCCACTATAGGTGTGGCAGGGTATACTCAGACATGAGTCCCTTTCTCACTGCTCCATCAGGATTCAAGCAAGCCGGGCCGAAGAGGCTGAAATGCCAGAAACCGGTCCCCGGTAGCTTGTCTCCTTTCTGGTAAAGAATTGGCTTGGTAGTTTAGTCTGCCCTGTTCCCATGATGCACTGGGCCAGGGACAGACTGATTTGCATATAGCCAGGTTCTGAGCTGGGATGGGGCAGTGAGATAAATAACGGTGATGGATCAAGCCCTGATCTTTGGACTGGGTAAGAGTGGTCTGCTCAATTCAGACACTCTGTTCATCACCACCCCCTTTTGTAAATCGTTTTACCACATATAACCCCTTGAATACCAAATGAAAGGACACCACACACGTAGTTATGAAAATAAACTAGATATTTATTAACTAACAAACACCTCTGAACTCTTTATGAGATCAGAGGGCTAAGCACATGACAAGACTACGTTTAAGTTGCACAATTACGATGTTGCCCTAGGGGCACAACAAACCATATACTAAGTAAGTGGAATGTGAAAGTCGATAGAAGGAATGGAGCTGTCCAGAGGCTGTAGATCGCTGGGACCACACTACCCTAACCTTAGGTAAGTAATAGGAGGCCCACGGAACGCGTGTGCAGAGTGTGAACTCACACGCGAGATGCGTAACAACGTCTATGGACACTACAGTTCAAGTAAAAGGTGAGTACGGACAATCCTGACTAGTAAGGACTAAAACGACTGTGGAACTGGACACTAGGAGAGTCAATCTACCCTTGAGCACCGAAATGCTCGTGTTACCTCACCCACAGGCTACGGGTGCATAGGTGCGAAGTCGTGTCCTGTTCCGGCGTTGAAGTCTATGGAGCCTGGAAGAAAAGATGCTGCAGGCGACCAGGAGGAAGCTGTCCGGTGTGATCCAAGGGTGGATCAGTGAAGAGGAGAACCTGAAAGCAGAGGGGACAATGTTCAAAGTCACTAGCCAGTGACTGGAGTGGAACCAGTAGTGGAACCAGATGTCGTCGTCGCGATCAGGGGAAGAGTGGACGCTTGTCTCTGCAGCCACGTGGACCAGGATGGAGGCACGAGCTGTCCCACGCAGGCTCTCGCTGTCGGCGGTGTCAGAATCCAGATTTGGAGTCAACATAGCTTGGCAAAGGCAACCCATGCGGTGAGTGGAAACGGCGTCTGGAGTGGACCAGGAGGGTCCGGGGTGCTTCTCCTTTGCAGGGAAGCAGGGGCCAGTCTGGAGCAACCAGACCAGCAGATTGGATTTCAAGGTTCGTCGTCTAGGAGGTCACTAGTCAGCCGGCAAGTGACCAACCAATGCGTCGAGCAGCAAACAGGCAGAAGGGCCCCACGCAGATCTCGTGGATGCTGGAGGGCTGGTCTTCGGTGCAGGAGCTGCTCGGGGTCGGAGCTTGTCAGTCCCCAAAGCACTTGGTCAAGGTTACATCAGAAGTCGTGCTGGAGCGAAGTGCTGCTTCTTTCAAGATGGCCGGTCCCACGTGTCTCGTCGCACCCACGGATCTCAGCTGTGCTGCAGATGTAGGTAGAGGTCGGAGAGGTCTGGGAATCCGGGTCTCGTTGGGCTCTGAAGTCTGGATCCTCGAGGGAAGACGACAAAGGGAAGCCGCTGGACGCTGATGGTGCCTGCTTGTGCAGGGTGGACACTCCTTGCCCACAAGGGAGATTTCTTCAGTCTTCTTGGCACAAAGTCGAAGTCCACAGTTTCTTCTTGTAGAGTTTCAGTTCAGGATTAATCTAACTCGGAATGGGACCAGCTCCTACCTTTATCCTGCTAAAGGGGGCTGTACTACGACTAGGTCCCTCCTATGGGTGGGACCAGGAAGGGGGGTGGTTACACCCCCTATCCTTTGTACGGTCTTGCGCCAGATCTGGGGCTGGAGAGCCCCAGGAACTGGTTTAGACCAGTGTATGCACGGGGACACCTTGTGTGCCCCCGGCATGTCTCATTTTTCAGCCCTGTCCTACCCAATGCACAAAACTCTGTCTGGGGTGGTGCTAGCACCTCCCAAGGCAGGAAACCCTTTGTCCAAGCTTCCCTCGCTGGAAGGACTCCCAGCAGCAGGAGGTCAGACTTGTGTCTGTGGTGGCAGCATCCATTTTGTGATGCTGAGGCTCGGGTTAACTTTAACCGGGGTTCACAGTTAGGTACATGTCGTGCCCCTCTGACAATTGTTTCTTCTGTGTCAACTTCACGCCACCATTGTTTAGATTAACTGTATTCTGTGAAGTATGTCTTTTCCAATGATGTTTGCCATTACATTTTTGGCTATCCTGGCTATGTAACTAATTGCAAATTTTGTTCTAACTGTTTGATTTTACTGTCACATATTCCTATCACTTCCTCATCCTCACCTTGATCACTTACTCCCTTCCCCCCTGGGGCACTGTATGACCTTAAATACATTTGACTGTTTGCTGTGTATATTCATTACACTTGATCCCTCAGTGAATTAAAACTTTGCGGATTTAATTGCTGTTTTATGATTAATTCTTTGAACTGTGTATATTGTTCCCTGTCTACACTGGGACCCCTTCCTCCTAGTACCTCTAGAAGGGTGGAATGCTACCCCGTCGCCAGAACTGGCGAGGGGGTAGTATTCCAATTCATATAACACCTTACTCGACATGTTTTGATAATGCTATGCCAAAATTAGCAATAACCGCGAGGATTATAATGCACTTAAGAGTATATTTTATAGCGTTATCATGGAAACAGCTAAAGGACTTGGTTCTGAAAGCTGTAGACAGGCTCAGCTCATGCCAGAGCACTATCTCACATAATTCCAAGCACTCTGCCTCCAGGATTGTTAAGGCCTGCCATAGGAGTGACTTATAGGAGTATATGTGTCCATTTTAGGTTTAGATATAGGTATACTATATCTAAAGCAAAGGGTGATTACACCACATTGCCCCAGCTGATTGATCAGCCAGTTGTGTCAGATTTGGAGGGCCAGCCAGGGGTGGCACAATACATGCGGCAGCCCCTGGTAGGCCTTGGGTTCACTTATGCCCTGGGTACCTATGGTACACTGTACACGGACTTACAAGAGTGACCCAATACCAATTGGTAAATGCACCCAAGGTGCATGGATGTCAATTTAGAGAGAGAACAGCTAGGCTGCGGGTCTGATTAGCAGGCCCACAGCCAGGGAAAGTCGTAAACCAGTGAAGCACAAAGCAAAAATCTGGGGTGACCATAGGATTGCAGACCCTACTCTCCTACAGGCATGAGGTCCAGCAGCCTCAAGGTCATCCTGACCGAAACCCAGGACAAGGGCCGGAAAATCGGAATCATAGCCCGAATGTCCCAGACTCGCTGTTCGGGAGGATAAACCCGAAACTGCGCCTTGTCCAGAACCGCTCTGATGAAGAGGAGCTTCTAAGAGGGAATCAAGTGCGACTTCGGCACGTTGATGGAGAACCCCAGCAAATGCCTGACCTGGTCAGTCCGGTCGCTCCTCCTGCCGCGTGGCCACCCAGAGTGTGCCCGCTCTCCTCCCGCTGCCGAGTCAGGACTGCCCCTGTCTGGGTTTGGCCCCTGTCCCTGACTGTCCCTGTGCCCACTTGTTATAAGCGGTTTTACTGCTGCCGTTTTCTCGTTTTGTAAATTGTACTTTTGCTGCCGGTCTCGTCTCTCGTGTTTTCCCTTAAGTTTTGTCCCTTTGTCCTTCGTTGTTCCCTGCCCCACCCCGCTCCCTGCCGCAGCTCCCCCGTGGCCCCACCCTTGCTCCCTCCAGCATCCCCGCACGCTCCCCCCACTCGCCACCCCGCTCCCACCTCCCAGCTGCTCCTCCCTCGCCCCTGCCCCCCACTCTCCACTTATGGCAGAGTGCACGCGTACGTGCAGCGTTGACGCGCAGTGGGCGCGCCGATTGCGCGCCAAAGGTAAGCCCGTCTGCGCCCGTCCGCACCTGGACCGCGCCCAGCGCCAGACCCCCTGGCCCCCAAAGATGCCAGCCCACCCGCCAGACTTACGACTACGCCACCCTCAACGCACTCGACACCGGCCGAATCCCCGGCTGTCACCGAGCCACCCCAGGACGCACCCACGGCCCCTTCACCTGCCAATCCTGCAAGTTCTCCTGCATCCGGACCTGCACCGCACCCGCCAAGGCGAGCACCAGCAGCAACCACCTGAAGTGCATCCTGCTCAACACCCGCTCTATCCACAGACACGCCGTAGAACTCTGGAACCTCCTCAACACCACATCCCCAGACGTCGCCTTCCTCACGGAAACCTGGATGAACGCCTTCTCAGCACCCGACATCGCCATCACCATCCCGGACGGATACAAGATCACCTGGAGGGACCGCGTCAACCAGACTGGAGGAGGCATCGCCATCGTCCACAAGAACACCATCTGCATCACGACCGACTCCAACGACACCCTCACAGCCGCCGAACATCTGCACTTCCAGATACACACCGACCCCAAGACCACCCTCAGAGGCACCCTCATCTACAGACCCCCTGGACCATGCACACAATTCAGCGAAGACATCGCCGACTTCATCAGCCCGCACGCCCTCCCCTTCGCTGACTACAACCTCCTCGGGGACCTCAACTTCCACCTGGAGAACAACAACGACCGCAACACCACCGCCCTGCTGGACAACCTCGCAAACCTCTGACTCAAGCAACTGGTGACCACCCCCACCCACTACGCCGGACACACGCTTGACCCCGTCTTCTCCTCCAGCAAGGACATCTCCTTCAGCCACGACACCGGACTCCACTGGACAGACCACAGCTGCGTCCACTTCAGCTTCAGAAGGACCACGCTCCACCACCACCCGCAACAGGTCCCCCGCAGAAGCTGGAACAAGATCACAGCCGACTAGCTCGCCACATCCCTGAACCAGAACCCTCCCGCCAGCTCAGAACACCCCAACCAAGCCGCCAACAACCTCCCGAGGTGGATCAGCAACTGCGCAGACGGCCTCGCTCCACTGAAGACCCCCCCCCCCCCGCCAGACCCGCCACCAAGAAAGCATCCTGGTTTACCGACGAACTCAAGAGCTCCAAGAAGAACTGCCGGGCCCTCGAGAAAGCCTGGCGCAGAGACCCAACTACAGACAACATGACTACCCTCAATCTCGCCACTCGAAAACATCACCAGCTGATCCACACCACCAAGAAAACCACATTCAAGGAACTACTAGACAACAACGCCCACAACAGCAAAGAACTCTTCAACATCGTCAAAGAGCTCTCGAACCCTAGCGCCGGAAACAACAACATCTCTCCCTCACAAGACCTCTGCAACTCGCTCGCCTCGCTCTTCCACAGCAAGATCGCAGACATACACAACAGTTTCAGCACACAGCCGACGCACCCTACAACCGCACCAACGCCCCCAACCACCACCCTCCGCGCCTGGACTCCGGTCAACACCGAAGACACCATCTGCACGATGAACTCCATCCACTCCGGATCACCAACCGACCCCTGCCCTCACCACGTCTTCAACAAGGCCGCCTCCGTCATCGCACCCCACCTACGGGACATCATCAACGCCTCCTTCGACACCGCCACCTTCCCAGAGAGCTGGAAGCACGCCGAACTCAGCGCCCTACTGAAGAAACCATCAACTGACCCCACCGACCTCAAAAACTACCGCCCCATCTCGCTCCTTCCTTTTCCTGCCAAAGTCATTGAGAAGACTGTCAACAGATAGCTGGCCGCCTTCCTCGAGACGAACGGATCCCTCGACAACTCGCAGTCCGGCTTCCGGGCCAACCACAGCACCGAGACCGCCCTCATCGCAGCCACAGACATCCGAGCCCTGCTCGACAACGGGGAAACAGCGTCCCTCCTCCTCCTGGACCTCTCCGCGGCGTTCGACACGGTCTGCCACCGCACCCTAGTGCAGCGCCTCAACAACATCGGCATCCAGGAGAAGGCACTGGAGTGGATCATCTCCTTCCTCGCCGGAAGAACACAGAGTCCGCCTCCCCCCGTTCAGATCCGAGGCCACCGAAGTCATCTGCGGCGTACCACAGGGATCATCACTCAGCCCCACGCTGTTCAACATATACATGAGCCCCCTGGCGGCCATCGCACGCCAACACAACCTCAACATCATCTCCTACGCCGACACCCAGCTGATCCTCTCCCTCACCAACGACCCCGCCACCGCCAGGATGAAAGACGTAGCCGAGTGGATGATGAATAGCCGCCTGAAACTGAACTCAGATAAGACGGAAGTCCTCATCCTAGGATCTTCGCCCTCCGCCTGGGACGACTCCTGGTGGCCCCCGGCCCTAGGCAGCGCACCCAAACCAACAGACCACGCACGCAACCTGGGCTTCATCCTGGACCCCTCCCTCTCCATGACCAGACAAGTCAACGCTGTCTCCTAGTCATGCTTCAACATCCTACGCATGCTACTTAAGATCTTCCGGTGGATCCCCACCGAAACCAGGAAGACTGTCACCCAGGCCCTCGTCACCAGCCGACTGGACAACGGCAACTCCATCTACGCCGGAACCACAGCCAAACTTCAGAAAAGACTCCAGCGCATTCAGAACGCCTAATCCTGGACATTCCCCGACACAGCCACATCTCCGAACACCTGAGAAACCTGCACTGGCTCCCCGTCGGCAAGAGAATCACGTTCCGACTCCTCACCCACGAACACAAAGCTCTCCACAACCAAGGCCCAAGATACCTCAACGACCGTCTGACCTTCTACACTCCCACCCGCCAGCTACGATCAACCAGCCACGCCCTCGCCGCCGTCCCCCGCATCCGAAGAGCCACAACGGGAGGAAGATCTTTCTCCTACCTGGCAGCCAAGACGTGGAACTCCCTACCCATCCACCTCCGCCTGACCCAAGACCACCTCTCCTTCAGGAAGCAACTCAAGACCTGGCTGTTCGAGCAGTAGCGGACCCCCCTCCACCAAGCGCCTTGAGACCCTCCGAGTGAGCAGCGCGCTATACAAATGCTTTGATTGATTGATTGAATGCAGGAGATCGGCCGTAGTCTGGAGGTGGGAAAAGAATGCCTGGGGCGAGCCCGCCTTCAACAGCCAGTTGTCAAGAAAGGGGAAGACTGAAACCCCTGATCTGCGCAGATGAGCTGCAACCACCTCCATCACTTTCGTGAACACTGGAGGGGAGCTGGTAGGGCCAAAAGGGAGCAGGGTGAACGGATAGTGCTCGTGGCCTACAGTGAACCCCAGGTATTGCCAGTGGGTTGGCAGGACGGGGATATGAAAGTAAGCGTCCTGCAAGTCCAATGCTACCATCCAGGCAGACAAGACCTGAGCAAGAGTGAGCATCTTGAACGTCTCCTTCCAGAGGAAGCAATTGATGTTCCGAAGGTCTAAAATAGGAGGCAAGCCGTTGTCCTTTTTGGGAACCAGGAAGTAGTGTGAGTAGCAACCATGACCTACTTCTGGCGGTAGAACGCGCTCGATGGCCGCCTTGGCCAAGATAGCTGCAACTTCCTGCTGGAGAAGTGCCAAGGGATCCCCCCGACATGCAGTGGTACTGAGGTGGCATGGCTGGAGGGGTAGTCTTGAAGGGGAGGGAGTAGCCCAGTCAGACTATGTGCAGAACCTACCTGTCCGAAGTGATGGTGCGCCGGAGGGGGTGGCGAATGCTGCCACCCACTGGCGTGCGGTGGTCCTGAAAAACTGGACTAGGAAGGTTTGGAGGCCGTGGCTGCAGGGGAGGTGATGGACTGACTTACCTTTATACTAAAGAAAGGGGCTGGCACGCGACTAGGTCCTGCCCATGGGTGGGACCAGGAGGGGGGTGGTTACACCCCTCTCCCTTGTCGGACTTTCCCCAGCTCAGGGGCTGGTGTGCCCCTGGAACTGGTTCAAGCCGGCATATGCACAGTGAGCACCGGGGTGCCACTTGCAGTCACCTTCCTCTCAGCCCTGCCTACCTGGGATACACAAAACCCTGTCTGGGATGGTGCTAGCACCGCCCCTGACAGGAAACCCTTTGTCCAAGCTCTCCTCGCTGGAAGGACTCCCAGCAGCAGGAGGTCAGACTTGTGTCTGTGGTGGCAGTATCCATTTTGTGGAGCTGAGGCTGTGTTAAGCTTTAACCGGAGTTCACAGTTACATACATGTCGTGTCCCTCTAGAAGGGTGGTATGCTATCCCTGTCGCCAGAATTGGCGAGGGGTTAGTATTCCAATTCGTATGACACCTTACTCGACATGTTTTGATAAAGCGATACCAAAGTTGGCAAATAACCACGAGGATTATAAGGCACTTAAGAGTATATGGTACGCGTTATCTTGACAATCCTGAAGGCAGAGTGCTTGGAATCGTGTGAGATGGTGCTCTGGCATGAGCTGAGCCTGTCTGCAGCTTGCGGAACCAAGCCCTAATAGCTGTTCCATGATATCACATACCATATACTCTTAAGTGCATTATAATCCTCGCGGTTAAATGCTAACTTTGGTATTGCTTTATCAAAACATGTTGAGTAAGGTGTCATACGAATTGGAATACTAACCCCAATTCTGGCGACGGGGTAGCATTCCACCCTTCTAGAGGGACACGACATGTATGTAACTGTGAACCCCGGTTAAAGTTAACTCGAGCCTCAGCTCCACAAAATGGATGCTGCCACCACAGACACGAGTCTGACCCCCTGCAGCTGGGAGTCCTTCCAGCGAGGGGAGCCTGGACAAAGGGTTTCCTGTCAGGGGCGGTGCTAGCACCGTCCCAGACATGGTTTTGTGTATCCTGGGTAGGCAGGGCTTTACAGGAAGGTGACTGCTGAGTGGCACCCCGGTGCTCACTACGCATAGGCCAGTCTGAACCAGTTCCAGGGGCACACCAGCCCCTGGCCTGGGGAAGTCCGGCATGGGAGAGGGGTGTAACCACCCCCCTCCCAGTCCCACCCATAGGCAGGACCTAGTCACCGGGTCAGCCCCCTTTTTTAGTATAAAGATGGGAGCGGGCCCCCTGTTAAAATTAGATCATCTTTGGAATCAAGACACGACTTTCTGCGAAAGACATCAAGATTTCCTTCTTCAAGATTCTCCCTTGTGGCTAAGGAGTAGTCACCCTGCATCCGCAGGCACCATCCTAAGAACACTGCGGTCTGCTGCAAGTCCTTCTTCACGAATCGGACGACCCAGCTCGACGAGACCCGGCTTCCCTGGCACCTCTGACCTCTACTCACCTCTACAGCCAAGCTGAGAACTGTGAGTGCGACGAGACCTCGAGGGACCGACGATCGCCAAGACTGCACGACTTCTTTGCAACAAGCCCACCGTGTGCTCCACTGGTGAGTGCTTTGGGGTCCGAGAAGCCCCAACCCTGAGCAGCTCCAGCACCGAAGATCAGCCCTCCAGCATCTCCACGATCTGCGTGGGGCCCTTCTGCTTTTGCGTGCTCACCGCGCTGTGTGGCTACTAGCCGGCTGTCTTGTGGCCTTCTACACGACGCCCGACGACATCACTGCTGCTGGTCTGGTTGCTCCAGACTGGCCCTTGCTTCCTCCTTCAAGAGAGGCACCCCGGACCCTCCTGGTCCACTCCAGACGCCATTTTGAGTCCACCGCGTGGGCTTGAATTTGCCAAGGCTTTGTTGCCCAATCCTGGGTCCAGCGACGCCGACAGCTTCATCCATCGTGGGACAGCTCGCTCCTCCATCCTGGTCGCCAACAACGCCTCCTGGTCCGTGAGATCTGCGATCACAGCGTCACCCACTCACCTAGTCGAGGTGGCTACCATCCGGTGCCCTCCTGGTGCCCACTGACTACTGGCTAGTAGTCTCGAACTTGGTCCCCTCTGCTTTCAGGTGTCATCTTCCTTCGATCCAGGCTTGGATCCATCGAACTTTCTTCACTGGTCACCTGCCAGCAACTTCTTTCTTCCAGGCTCCTGGTCCGTCTACGAGGATTCCAGACGTCTTTTGAGACATATGCAGCTGCAGCCCCTGGGCTAGGTAACTTCGGCATTTCGGTGCCCCAGCATAGCCTCACTATCCAAGGGTCAGAATCCACTTTCGTTTTCCTCCTACCAGGTCGGGTTCGCCCGAGAACACTATCTTTGTCATTACTAGCTACCATAGACTTTGTCCCGCATCACGCGTGAGAGTGCACACTCTGCACCCGAGTCCCCTGGGTCTCCTAGAAGTAATCTGAAGATTCTATAGTCAAGATCTAGCGATTCCAAAGCCTATTAGTACTGTACTTACCTGCTAGTAATTTCGCATTCCACTTTCAGAGTATATGGTTTTCCGTGCCCCTCGGGCATTTGTATATACTGTGCTAATTTAAGTATTTTCGTAAGAGTTTTGTTTTGTGCTTAGTACCCTGTCCTCATAAAGAGTACAGGGCTGTTGTGATTCTTAATAAATATCTTGTTTATTTTCATAACACTTGTGTGGTGTCCTTTCACTTGGTGTTCAAGGGGTATATGTGTGGTATAACAGCTGGCTTAACACGCCCTCTCGAGTCTTTAGCCTTAGACTGCTCGTATCCACGCTACTAGGATAGCTGGTCTATAAGGTTGACTTACAACCAATCATCAATAAGGGTTGCTGGACTGATACATAGTGTTCACTAGAATAGTGAGCACTGCATATCAGGCCACCTTCTCACAGGCAGCACCTGCGCAACCGTGTCCCATATAGAATGGGAATAATGGCCCAAAAGGCATGCAGTGTTCACAGACCGCAGGCCTGAACTGGTAGAATAAAAAATCCCAAATTGCTCCAGTTTCTTGGATTCCCTGTCCGGAGGTGCGGAAGGGAATGCGCTCGGGGACGCAGAGGCTTGGATAACCAAGATCTCAGGGGTATGGTGTTGGTAGAGAAAATGGGGTCGCCCGGGGCCGGGCGATGGCGTCTAGCCACGTTCTTATCAACAGGAGCCCCTGTGTTGGGCCTGGACCAGGTGCCCAAAAGAACGTCTGAAAGTGCATCATTAAAGAGCAGCAGCGGCTTCGCAGAAGAAGAAGCCAGTCGAAGCACTTCTTCCAGGAGGCTAGTCCTGACGGCCACTGTAGGGAGCTCAAGGTGGAGAGCCTCGGACGCCCTACGCAACACCACAGAATATGTACCAGCCTCCTCCGTAGCCATGGTAGGAGGAGATAGTGTGCCAGGTTCTCGAGTAAATTCCATGTCACCTGCATCCTCCATTTCCTCTTCCAAGTCCAGGTCTAACTCACACTGGGCTCCGTGAGGGTCCCTAAATCCCTCCCAGTCCTCCACAACCTGCCGGGCAGGCAGGAAAGGAGGTGGCTGGAGAAAGGGATAGAAATCCCCCCATCTGTATCGTCGATCGACACCGGTCAGGCACCGTCCACACGTTGGGGTGGAAGCCAGGAATGGCGTCGATCGGAAAGCTAGCCGATGCCGTAGACGTCGGTGGAAGTCGTACCAGGCCAACCGACATTGGCTGAGATCCAAGCATGGAGCAGACTATGTCGAAGAGAGAGGACCCCCGGTCCACCTGCGGGGCCCGAAGGCGTGCAGACGGGTCAAAGACGCGTGCCATGGTTGACAGGAACTCGTGCAGCTGGGCCGGAGTTGCCGATGGACCCAGAAAGGGTGGGTAGGCCATCGGCAACTGCGTGGGCTCCGCCGGAGCCGTGGGGGCAGCAACCCCCCAGTCTTGTCGCGCGACAGGCTAGGGGAAGGCGAAGAGCGATGTCGCTTCTTCGACTTTGTGATTTGTCTTATCTGACTCCGAGTGCGAAGACTTCGTCAAACGATAATGATGGCGTCTCTGCGACCGATCCCTTGACCTCCCACGGGAACGGGATCTTGAATGGCTCGGAGCGGACTCCTGGGCCTCCAGCAGGTTGCGGGACCGCTCCCGTTAAGTCTTCGGAGCCAGGGCCCAGCATTTGGGGCACATCTGGGAGTCATGGCCGTACCCCAGACAGTAGAGACACTCACGGTGCGGGTCAGTCACCAACATCGTGCAGGGACAAGCCGCACAAGATTTAATACCGGGCATTGCTACACACCAGGGGTCAAACACTCCAAAAAGAACAGAGACAAAAGTCCCCCAAAAAAGTCAGCCAAAAATTGACTGGGGGTACCGCTTTATCTGGATCTGCTCTTGCGGGCGTGGAAAATTAAAGAACTGACGTTAGCACGCGTGGGCGCGTCTAAGTAGCTCCAGCGACGTCATCTTGGCGACTACAACGCAGACGACGTACGCGGAGCCGTGCAACGCCTACAGCTTTCCGGATCCAGTCCGACGCCTGGGAGTTATTGTAAGGTAAGGAATCTATCACGAATGTATTTCTTTCAGATATAGCCCACATAGGATAAGTGTCAACCCCTGCGAGGGGAGTCCT
Organism: Lissotriton vulgaris; assembly: GCF_964263255.1. Classification (NCBI taxonomy): domain Eukaryota; kingdom Metazoa; phylum Chordata; class Amphibia; order Caudata; family Salamandridae; genus Lissotriton; species Lissotriton vulgaris. Next base: position 583,987,518 of record NC_141694.1, read on the forward strand.
CTTGTGCAAAGCACACATTCAGAGGACTGAAAGAAAAAAGGCAGAACCAGCAGTGCGGCTGCACGGATAGAATACTGAGATTGCGGAACCACCGCCAACACTCTCTGGGTGCTATGCAGAGAACCGAGACATGTATGAAATTAAACCAACACGGCAACATCGCCTATGCAGAATAAAAGAATACTCATAAGGCAAAAAGTTGTGTTGCAAGAGTCACGGTAGCTCAGACATGAGGCGGGAGACCACTGAATCTGTGTGGCTATCAAAAAGGTCCACGCCATTGAAAGGCAGCTCCCTAAGAGCATCCCGAAATTTGTCAGTGAAACGACTGTCATGCAGCCAAGCATGGCGGCGTAAAAGCCACAAACTGAGCAAGAGCTCGTCCCACCGAGTCAGTGGCTTCAAGAGCAGAGGGAAAATTGCACCATTCCCCTGCCATCATGCAGAAGGCAGATTAATTCTACCCGTGGGCCTTCTGGAATTGAAGGAAGAAGGGCCTCGACCAAGTCGCAAAGGGTAGAGAATGTGCATGTGAACACGCAAGTCGTATTCAATGCATGGATGAAACCACTGGCAGAGGCGAAAAGCTTGCGAACACACGTGTCCAACCACCTAGACTCCCAGGTGGGAGGTAACAACAGTAAGTCAGAGAAGACTAAGTCAAAAGCCACCTGAACAACTAGGCCCTGAGCTCTAGGGTGAAGGGAAAGGCAGAGAGGATCATTCGCGGCAGGAGGGTGTCGACGAGCTATGGGCTGATCTACAGGGTCACCAGAGAAAGGCCTTGCCCATGTGCCCAGCATGATGTCAAATAAAGATGCCCCAAGAGGCAGCAAAAGCTCCAACTTTACTGGCTCCATGTGGAGAAGATCTAACAAGGGATCAGTAGGCAGGGAAACCACAGCTGAAAACTAAGAATAGCTACGCCCTGTGAATCGCCCATGCATAGGCTGCATTAGTCTCAGTTGCCATCCTGGGAGGTGATAAACTATCGGTAGGAGACCGTTGGAGACTAACCCGTCCACTACATAGCAAAAGTGGAGGAGCCCGAGGCTGATCCGGAGGCCACGCCACACAAGGTACCTCCACCATGGACCGATAATACCTCAGATCTGGGGAGTCCCGAGGAGCTTCAACCTCCTGCATAGGAGGAGACATAGGCGCTGGCACTGGCATTGACTGACGCCGTATGGTAGTCACATTGACTTCTGAGGAGGCAGGTGTGACACCAACCTCATGTAATAGAAGAGGCGGGATGTCTGCACCGGCGTCGACCGACCGAGTCGGAGTCGTCTGGACGTTGACGACCTTCAAAGGGGACTCTGCCTGGGCGCCGTCCGACATCGACCCCACTGCAACATGTGGGGAACAGGGTGTCAAGCCCGGCGCCACCTCGGACGTCGGCGCAGGGAGCCGCTCAGGGCTATGCGGAAACTGAAGGGGTGGGCTAGACTGTGTGAGAAGTTGGCCTGATATATGATGCTCACTAGTTCTAGTGATCACCTTGTATCAGTCCAAACAACCCTTATGGTGATTGGTTGTAAGTCAACCTTATAGACCAGCTATCCTAATGGTAGCATGGACAAAGCAGTCTTAGGCTAAACTCTTTTGGCATGTGAAGCCAGCTGTTTTACCACATATAACCCTTTGAATACCAAATGAAAGGACACCACACAGGTAGTTATGAAAATAAACAAGATATTTATTAACTAACATACACCTCTGAACTCTTTATGAGATCAGAGGGCTAAGCACATGACAAGACTCTTTAGAAAAATACGATAAGTTTCACAAATTACAATTGTGCCCTAGAGGCACGACAAACCATATACTAAGTAAATGGTATAAGGAAATCGATAGAAGGAATGGAGCTGTCCGGAGGCTGTAGGATCGCTGGGACTACACTATCCTAACCTGAGGTAAGTGATAGGAGGCCCACGGAACGCGTGTGCAGAGTGTGAACTCACACGCGAGATATGTAACAAAGTCAATGGACAGTACAAATTACGAAAAGGTAAGTATTAGACAGTTCCGACTAGCTAGGACTAAAACGACTGGAAATCTGGACACTAGGAGAGTCAATCTACCCTTGAGCACCGAAATGCTCTTGTTACCTCACCCACGGGCTGCGGGTGCATTGGTGTCAAAGTGTCGGGTTTCCGCGTTGAAGTCTATGGAGCCTGGAAAAAAAGATGCTGCAGGCGGCCAGAAGGAAGATGTCCGGAGTGATCCAAGGGTGGATCAAGGAAGATGAAGACCTGAAAGCAGAGGGGACAATGTTCACAGTCACTAGTCTTCGACAACCAGGATGGAGGCACGAGCTGTCCCACGCAGGTTCTCGCTGTCGGCAGTGTTGGATCCGGATTCGGCGTCAACAGGCCTTGGCAAAGGCAACCCACGCGGTGAGTGGAAAAGGCGTCTGGTGCAGACCAGGAGGGTCCGGGGTGCTTCTCCTTTGCAGGGAAGCAGGGGCCAGTCTGGAGCAACCAGACCAGCGGTGTGGATTTCACGGATCGTCGTCTAGGAGGCCACTAGCCAGCCGGCAAGTGACCAGATAACACGTCGAGCAGCAATCAAGCAAAAGGGCCCCACGCAGATCTCGTGGATGCTGGAGGGCTGATCTTCTGTGCAGGAGCTGCTCGTGGCTGGGGCTTCTCAATCCCCTAAGCACTTAGTCGAGGATGCCTCTGAAGTCGTGCTGGAAGCGAAGTGCAGTTTCTCCAAGATAGCCGGTCCCACGTGTCTCGTCGCACCCACGGATCTCAGCTGTGCTGCAGATGTAGGTAGAGGTCAGAGAGGTCTTGAAGTCCGGGTCTCATCGGGCTCTGAAGTCTGGATCCACTCGGGAAGACGACAAAGTGAACCGCTAGGACGCTTGATGGTGCCTGCAGATGCAGGGTGGACACTCCTTGCCCACAAGGGAGATTTCTTCAGTCTTCTGTGGAGCAGAACATCGAAGTCCAGAGTTTTGTCTTGTAGAGTTTCAAATCAGGATAATCTAATCTGGAATGGGACCAGCTCCTACCTTTATTCTCCTAAAGGGGGCTGTACTATGACTAGGTCCCTCCTATGGGTGGGGCCAGGAAGGGGGGGTGGTTACACCCCCTATCCTTTGTCCAGTTTCGCGCCAGAGCTGGGGCTGGAGTGCCCCAGCAACTGGTTTGAACCGGTGTATGCACAGGGCACCTTGTGTGCCCCAGGCATGTCTCATTCCTTTCAGGCCTGTCCTACCTAATACACAAATCCTGTCTGGAGTGGTGCTAGTACCTCCCAAGGCAGGAAACCCTTTGTCCAAGCCTCCTTCGCTGGAAGGACTCCCAGCAGCAGGAGGTCAGACTTGTGTTTGTGTTGGCACCATCCATTTTGTGATGCTGAGGCTCGAGTTAACTTTAACCGGGGTTCACAGTTACATACATGTCGTGTCCCTCTAGAAGGGTGGAATGCTACCCCCGTCGCCAGAACTGGCGAGGGGGTAGTATTCCAATTCATATGACACCTTACTCGACATGTTTTGATAATGCTATACCAAAGTTGGCAATAACTGCGAGGATTATAATGCACTTAAGAGTATATGGTATAGGGTTATCATGGAAACGGTTTAAGGACTTGGTTCCGAAAAGAGTGACCCAATACCAATTGGTAAATGCACCTAAAGTACATGGATGTCAATTTAGAAAGAGAACAGCAAGGCTGTGGGTCTGATTAGCAGGCCCACAGCCAGGGAAAGTCGTAAACCAGTGAAGCAAAAAGCAAAAATTTGGGGTGACCATAGGATTGCAGACCCTACTCTCCTCAGACGGACGACTGGGAAGACCCACTGGGCTGTGTCCCGTCGGTGTCGTATCGGCTCCCGAACCGGAGTCGATGCACACAGCCGGCACAGAGGACAAATCCACCTCTATGGGACCCGAAGGCGCACCAGGGAGAGGGGGTGAACCAAAGTAAGAGTGGAGTGCTTTAGAATAAGCCTCCATCTGGGCTCGTGTCGCTCCAGCACCCGGATAGGGGGGGGGTATGGAGGAGAAGACTGCCGGATGCCTTTTCCAGTCAGAGCGAGAAAAGCAGGTGCCAGCATCACGAGTATGGGAGGAAGACCTCCTGGACTTACATTTGTGTTTACCTGCCTCCGAACAACGTTTGCGGGAACGGCCTCGGGAGTGGGCTCGATCCAGAGAGGGAGAGCAGCGATGCGAAGGTGCAGGACCAGACAGCCATGCAGCCAGCAATATCATATGATGCTCATGTAAGGACTTTGGTTTCATCCGCTGACAATTGTCGCACTCCGGAGTCATGGAGCTCCCCGAGGCACCACATGCAGAAGGCGTGCTGGTCCGTTACCGACATCTGACATGCACAGTTCTCACTGTCCTTAAAGCCCGAAGCATTGGCACACTGTTCTGGGACGCCGAAGGAGTCAAGACCCGAAAAACAGGTCAAGGAACAGCTGGTTTCCAGGATCCGCACTGGGACGCGGAAAAGGAGAAAACTGATGCCGGGAGGGGCATATATGGCTCTGCTGACGTCACATCCGTGGACGACGTCAGGGTGGAGCCGTGCCGCGCTGCTCCCGGCACGCAGAGGTTATGCTGCGGAAAGTTTTCCAGATCCAGTCTGGCATTTGGGGATATTCCAAGTTAAGGAATCTGCGGCTAGATGTCTATCAGATCTGGCGTATAGTGCACCAGCTCACAAACTTGTCCCAACAGGCATTTTCAGTTTTTGTCAAGGAATGCCTGGCAGCCACGAAGATGTCAACCACTTCTGGAAGATGAAAGGAGTTGAGTAGTCACCGCTAAATTTACAAGTTTGATGGTAGCGATTGAGCAGGCCTAGGTGCAGAACCCTGCCCAGTTCCCAGCTGTGACAACTGGTTGCCCCAGAGGGGCAGCCTGGTAGGACAGATTTTCAAGCCAAGGAGTTTGGGATGCTATACTCCCCATGGTAAGTACAGGGCCGTTAAGAGGACTCAGGCCCAGTTTGTCCCAATCTTCAAAACTCAGGGCAGAAGAGGCATCAGCGGGAAGGCCTATAGGAGTTCCGAGTTTCACTCTATGTGGAATGTGTCTTATAGCAAGCGATGCCTTGGTAACTCCAACACGCAGAACTGCTGACATTTTGTGTTCTCAGCAGCAACAGCAAATCAAACAAGCCAAAGTTCTCATCATTCGCAGAAGAGATATTACAGCACTCTAGTGTAATTGCCACTCGTGACCCGCAAGGCGTTGAGAGCTGAGCTTGTCCACCCTGGCATTCAAATATCCAGCAAGGTGGTTCACCACTTGGAAAATCGCTTTATGGCATTTCCAGGGGGCACAGCGCCTCTCATCACAGGGCCAAGAAAACCACTGCTTGTTGAAATACTACATGTTGATGGCGCTGCGAATAAGGATTAGTTACTCACCTGTAATCCTAGTTCTCATCCAGGGGTATACTCATCAGTCATAATCTATGAATAATCACCACCCATGTGCGGGATCCCGGAGTGTATGTATATATATATATATATATATATATATATATATATATATATATATATATATATATATATATATATATATATATATATATATACATACATACATACATATATATACACATATGTGAAAACATATACATGCAGCCTAAAATGTTTCCAACATGGCAAAAATGCTGAAATTACATAGGTTTGCATTGTAGTACCCATACTTTCCTAACCCATAAGGAAAAGAGGAAGCTTTAAACAGTTGCCAAACAACAATGCTTTATTGCCATAAAAACACTTGTAATTGCAGGCATTTGCCTGTAGGCTGCAGCAGAGTACTAAGAAACAAAGAAAACGGACATCTTGCCTTTAAGGCATTAGAGTAGGGGTACCGTACCTTTAGGACCTGCAGGAGACCCCTTGCTCCCATGATGCACCACAGGTTGCAGTTAGGTGTCTACACACCATCAAAAAGAACTGACCTAAGTAGACATGCAATCAATATACAATAACTCCAAAATGCTCGTCCGGGGAGGTGGGTGGGTCGCTTATGACTTTGATGAGTATACCCCTGGATGAGAACTAGGATTACAGGTAAGTAACTAATCCTTCTCATCCAGGGTGATACTCATCAATAGTCATAATCTATGACGAGAGTAGCAAGCCCACACCCAAAGTCTTGCGGACAAGCAACAGAGTATACAGAACATGAAGTAACATCATAATCAAACAGCAATTTTGCAAACAAATTTCTTAAAAGAAGCCTGCCCAACCTGGGCATTGGCCTGGGCATCCGAATCTAGGCAGTAATGGAGTGTAAAGATATGTACTGAGCGCAATGTAGCCGCCTTACAGATTTCAGATAGAGGAATGTTGCAAAGGAGAGCTGTGGTAGAAGCTGTCCCTCTAGTAGAGTGTGCTCTTGGTCTGCCTTGTAAGGTTTAGTTAGCTAACTGGTAAGATAAAGCTATACAAGAGACGATCCATCTGGAAATAGATCTTTTGGAAGCAGCTAGACCGGTATTTGTAGAACCAAAGTAGACAAAAAGCCGGCCAGACTTCCTAAATGGAAGGGTTTTTGCAAGGTAAAACATCAATACCCTCCGGAGATCTAGAGAATGTAAAGATCTCTCCGAGGAGTGGTTGGCTGAGGAAAGAAAGTGAGCAGTGTAATAATCTGATTGATGTGGAAATCTGAGTTCACCTTAGGGAGGAAGCTCGGATGTGTCCGTAGCACCACTCTATTGGCATGGAAGACAGTGTAAGGCTCCTTGCAGCACAGCGCTTGAATCTCACTCACCCTGCGGGCTGAAGCACAAGTTACTTACCTTCGATAACAATATATCTGTAAGAAACAGTGGTTAGTATTAGATTCCTTACCTTAGAATATCCCCAGGCGTCAGACTGGATCTAGAAAATTTTGTGTAGCAGTACCCCTGCGCATCGGTAGGCGTCGTCTGTGGCTCTGCGTCCGTCATCGGCGCCGGGATGACGTCGGAGTACTTAGACTCCGCCCTCGCGCACTGACGTCAGTTCTTATACATAGCTTTTCCGTGATAGAAACGAAGAGCCATGATAAAAACCAACACTGGTGCCATGATACTAAGGCCCTGAAAGGGGATGACCTTAACCCTAGATATCGGTCCGCAGAACGGGGAGGATGGGTGGGGCGGTAAGGAATCTAATACTAATTACTGTTTCTTACAGATGCACAAGTTACTACTTGTGTAACAATATATCTGTAAGAGACATTAGTTAGTGATAGATTCCTTACCTTAGAATATCCCCAGGCGTCAGACTGGATCCGGAAATTTTTGCGTAGCAATACCCCTGCGCGTCGGTAGGAGTCATCCGCTGCTCCGCGTCCGTCGTCGTTAGCGCCGGAATGATGTCGTCGGAGTACTTAGACGCCGCCCATGCACGCTGACGTCAGTTCTGATACACAGCTTTTCCGCGCCAGATACGCAGAGCCATGATAGAACCAACACTGGTGCCATGAAACTAGGGCCCTGAAAGGGGATGACCTTAACCCTAGAGATCGGTTCGCAGAACGGGGAGGATGGGTGGGTCGGTAAGGAATCTATCACCAACTAATGTCTCTTACAGATATATCGTTACACATGTAGTAACTTGTGCATCTGAAAGAGACACGTTCGTGATAGATTCCTTACCTTATAATAGATACCCCAGCAATACCAACCCCGGTGGTGGGTCTGCGAACCAATAGTCACACCAGAAAGTCCTGGAGGACGGAACGGCCAAAGAAGCCTGTAGGAAGGTGGATATCTGACTATGGTTACCCCCAACTTTTTGCCTGGTGTTTTGCTGGTTTTTCGACTTAGTTGACCTGGGACCCTGCTATTCAGGGCCCCAGGCCTACTGCTCTCTCTGTAAAATGGATTCCATGTACCTTAGGTACATATCTAATTGGATACAGAGTCACCTTATCAGTCCCTGTACAGTGTACCTTAGGTACCCAGGGCATAGGTGTACCCAGGGCCTACCAGGGGCTGCAGCATGTATTATGCCACCCCTGGCTGGCCATCCAAATTTGACACAACTGACTGCACGACAGCTGGGGCAAGGTGGTGTAATCACCCTTTGCTTTAGATATAGTATTCCTATATTTAACCCTAAAATGGACACATATATTCCTATCAGTCAATCCTGAAGGCAGAGTGCTTGGAATTATGTGAGATGGTGCTCTGGCATGAGCTGAGCCCGTTTGCAGCTTGCGGAACCAAGTCCTAATAGCTGTTCCATGATAACGCGTACCATATACTCTTAAGTGCCTTATAATCCTCGCGGTTATTTGCCAACTTTGGTATCGCTTTATCAAAACATGTCGAGTAAGGTGTTATACGAATTGGAATACTAACCCCTCGCAAATTCTGGCGACGGGATTAGCATTCCACCCTTCTAGAGGGACACGACATGTATGTAACTGTGAACCCCAGTTAAAGTTAACTCAAGTCTCAGCATCACAAAGTGGATGCTGCCACCACAGTTACAAGTCTGACCTCCTGCTGCTGGGAGTCCTTCCAGCGAGGAGAGCTTGGACAAAGGGTTTCCGGTCAGGGGCGGTGCTAGCACCATCCCAGACAGGGTTTGTGTATCCCAGGTAGGCAGGGCTGAATAGGAAGGTGACTGCAAGTGGCACCCCGGTGCTCACTGTGCATATGCCGGCTTGAACCAGTTCCAGGGGCATACCAGCCCCTGAGCTGGGGAAAGTCCGGACAGGGGAGAGGGGTGTAACCACCCCCCTTCCTGGCCCCACCCATGGGCAGGACCTAGTCGCGTACCAGCCCCTTTCTTTTAGAATAAAGGTAGGAGCGGGGACCCTTCCAAATTAGATCCTCTTTGAATCCTGAAACTACTTTCTATGAAAGGAACTCAAGACTTCTTCTCAAGATTTCTCCCTTGTGACTAAGGAGTAGTCACCCTGCATCAGCGGGCACCAACTAAGTAACCTGCGGTTTGCTGCACGTCCTTCCTCCGGAACCAGACCGACCAGCATGACGAGACCCGGCTATCCTGGCACCTCTGACCTCTACCTGCATCATCAGCCCAGCTGAGATTCGTGGGTGTGACGAGACCTCGAGGGGCCAGCCATCTTCAGAACTGCACTACGCTTATCCAGCACAACCGCCGAGGGATTTTCGAGTGAGTGCTTTGGGGTTTGAGAAGCCCTAAACCTGAGCAGCTCCAGCACCGAAGTCCAGCCCCCCCAGCATCCACGAGATCTGCGTGGGGCCCTTCTGCTCTTTGCTGCTCACCGCGTTGTCCGGCCACTTGCCTGCTGGCTTGTAGCCCTCCTGACGACGAACTACGACACTTCCATCGCTGGTCTGGTTGCTCCAGACTGGCCCTTGCTCCCCTCCAACAGAGGAGCACCACGGACCCTCCTGGTCCACTCCAGACGCCATTTTGAGTCCACCGCGTGGGCTTGCATTTGCCAAGAGTTGTTGCCCCAATCCTGGGTCCAGCATCGCCGACAGCAGATACCTTCGTGGGACAGCTCGCACCTCCATCCTGGTCGTCGACAATGCCTCCTGGTCCGAGAGACTGCAGAGCCCAGCGTCGCCCACTCACCTGGTCGAGGTGACTCCATCCGGTGCCATCCTGGTGCCCATCTAATCACTGGCTAGTGATTCAGAACTTGGTCCCCTCTTGCTTACAGGTACTCTCTTCAGCTGATCCAGTCCGTGGATCGGTCCGGAACATCTTCACTGGTCGCCTGCCCCAACTTCCACTTCAGGCTCCTGGTTCGTCAACGAGGATTCCCGACGACACTTGAACCCTATGCAGCCGCAGCCCCTGGGCTAGGTAAACCGAGTACCACGGTGCTCCAGCGTAGACCAACTCTCTAAGTGTCTAGATCCACTTTCGTTTTTGACCTACCTAGTCGGGTTCGCCCGAGAACACTAACTTTTGCATTTACTAGCATCCATAGACTTTGTCCCGCATTACGCGTGAGAGTTCCCACTCTGCACACGACGTCCTTAGGCCTCCTGCTTCTAATCTAAGGGTTCAGCATTGTAGGCCTAGCGTTTCTAAAGTCTCTGAGAGTAGTACTTACCTGCTAGTAATTTCGCATTCCACTTTTGTAGTATATGGTTTTTCGTGCCCCTTGGGCATTTGTGTAAATTGTGCAACTTAAAGTATTTTCTTAAGAGTTTTGTTATGTGCTTAGCTCCCTGACTCAAAGAGATCAGGGTAGACTTGTTATAAATAAATATCATTTTATTTTCATAACAACTTATGTGGTGTCCTTTCACTTGGTGTTCAAGGGGTATATGTGATGGTATAACAGCTGGCTTAACACGCCCTCTAGAGTTTAGCCTAAAGACTGCTCTTGTCCATGCTACTAGGATAGCTGGTCGATAAGGTTGACTTACAACCAATCATCAATAAGGGTCGTTTGGAATGATACATAGTGATCACTAGAATAGTGAGCACTGCATATCAGGCCAACTTCTCACAAAGCCATCCCTCCGGACTTGACTATCCAGGCAGTAGTGTCGTGCAAACGTGTGCAGCGAGGCCCACGTAGCTGCCTGGCAAATGTCCTGCAAGGGCACTCCTCAGCCCAGAGCAGTTGTAGTCGCCGTGGCCCGAGTAGAATGAGCCCGCAATCCAGCAGGGGGCTCCTTTTTGGCCATGGAGTAACATGCCTGGATACACAAGATGATCCACCGCGAGATGGTCCTCTTGTGCACCGCCTTTCCCTTCTTAGCGCCCACGTAACCAACGAAGAGTTGGTCATCAACCCGGAACTGGTGTGTGGGATCTAGATAATAAGAGAGCGCACGTTTTGGGTCCAGACGGTGTAGCCTCTCGTCCTCTTTCGAGGGATGCGGAGGCGGAAAGAAGGTGGGCAAAGTAATGGACTGCCCGAAGTGGAAGGCCGTGACAACCTTGGGCAAGAAGGAAGATCTCGATCGCAACACAACCTTGTCCGGATGAACAGAGAGGAAAGGATGTGTAGAAGAAAGAGCCTGGAGCTCACTCACTCCCCTGGCAGAGGTGATGGCAACCAGCAAAGCAGTCTTCAGAGTAAGAAGACGGAGAGGGCAATTATGGAGCAGCTCAAAGGGAGCACACATGAGGTAAGTAAGTACAAGATTCAAGTCCCACTGGGGCATCACGAAGGGAACAGGAGGGAACATGTGTGTGATGCCCTTTAAAAACCTATTTACAATGGGGGACTTTTACAAGGAAGGCTGGTCAGGTAGCCGTAAGAAAGCAGAAAGGTACCCCTTGAGAGTGCCCAGAGCAGAGCCCTGCTGGGCAAGAGAAAGAATAAAGAGGAGAACCTCAGAAAGGGGTGAAGAGAGTGGGTCCACAGCCTTTTCTGTGCACCATGCCACAAATCTGTTCCACCCGCAGGCGTATACCGACTTTGCGGAGGGACGCCTGGCTGCCAGAATGATATCACAGACTTCGGGAGGCAAGTCAAATGGCCTCAACTGCCGCCGCTCAATCTCCAAGCTTATAGGTGGAGACTGGACAGGTTCGGTGCAGAACCGTCCCCTGATGCTGCGACAGAAGGTTCTCCCGAAGAGGCAGACAAATCGGGGGATCGACTGACATGCTGAGTAGGTCGGGATACCAGTATCTTCGTGCCCAGTCCGGACCCACAAGGATAACCTGGGCCCGGTCGCGCCTGATATTTTTCAGCACTCTGGGCAGAAGTGGTATAGGTGGTAAGGCGTACAATAGACCGCAACTCCACTCGCAACGAAAAGCGTCTCCGAGCGAGTCCCGCCTTAGAAATTCCAACGCGCAGAACTGATGACATTGTGCGTTCTCTTCTGTGGCGCATAGATCTAACCAAGGCTCTCCCCATTGCTGAAAGAGGCCTTGCGCCACGTCCGAGTTCAGACGCCATTCGTGATCCATCATGCACCGACGGCGGAGTTCGTCCGCCCTGGCATTCAGAAAGCATGCCAGGTGTTGAACCACCAGGGTCACGCCCTGATGTTCCAGCCACTGCCAGAGGTGCAGAGCCTCCTGGCATAGGGTCCACGACCCCACCCGCCCCGTTTGTTGCAGTACCAAATGGCGGTGGTGTTGTCAGTGAACACCTGCACTACACTCCCCCGGACAGAGGGGAAGAATGCCTTCAGTGCTAGACAAATTGCCCGCAGCTCCAAAAGGTTGATATGGAGCCGGGACTCCGCCGGAGACCAGAGGCCTCTGATCTCCGCCTCACCCATGTGGCCTCCCCAGCCCTGGAGGGACGCGTCCGTCACAACCACGTGCTCCAGGTGGGGTAGGGAGAGGGATCTGCCACTGACCCAATCGCTGTCCGTGAGCCACCACTGCAATTGTCTCGCAGTGCCCTCCGAGATCAAGACATGATCGGACAAGTTGCCCTGATGCTGGGCCCACTGAAACTTCAGGTCCCACTGCAGAGCCCGCATCCGCCACCGGGCGTGATGCACCAGAAGGATGCAGGAGGCCATCAGCCCCAGAAGCTGCAGCGTCAACCTGACTGAGACTCGAGATAAAGGCTGGAAGATTGGAATTAGAGCCTGTATATCCCGAACCCGCTGTTCGGGTGGGTAAACCTGAAACTGCACCGAGTTGAGAACCGCTCCGATGAAGAGGAGCTTCTGAGAGGGACACAGGTGCGACTTCTGCACGTTGATGGAGAACCCCAGCAAGTGCAGGAGGTCGGCCGTAGTCTGGAGGTGGCTGACAACTGTCTGGGGCCAGCCCGCCTTCAACAACCAGTCGTCGAGGTAGGGGAAGACTGACACCCCTAACATGCGCCGATGAGCTGCGACCACCGCCATCACCTTCGTGAACACCCTTGGGGCTCTGGTAAGGCCGAAGGGGAGCACGGTAAACTGAAAGTGCTTGTGGCCTACCGTGAACCGCAGGTAACGCCGGTGGGCCGTCAGGACGGGGATGTGAAAATAAGCGTCCTGCAAGTCCAACGCTACCAGCCAGTTTCCAGGGTCTAGGGCAGCTAAGACCTGAGCCAAAGTCAGCATCTTGAACTTCTCCTTACGGAGGAAGCCGTTGACGTTCCGCAGGTCCAAGAAAGGGCGTAGGCCCCCTTTGCCTTTCTTGGGTACCAGAAAGTAGTGGGAGTAATAACCACACCCTACTTCCGGCCCAGGAACGCGCTGATAGCCCCCTTGGCCAAGAGGGCCGTGACTTCCTCTTGCAGAAGTTGCAAGTGATCCCCCGACACGCGGTAGAATTGCGGTGGCATGGCTGGAGGGGTCGCCTCGAAGGGGAGGGAGTAGCCCCTTCGAACGATTTGCAGCACCCACCTGTCCAACGTGACAGTGCGCCAGTGGGAGAGGTGATGGCGAACCCTGCTTCCCACCGGCATCACATGGGCCTGAAAACTCGGACTAGGAAGGTTTTGAGGCGGGAGCTGCGGAGGGAGGTGTGAAATGGCCTCGCCGTTGTCCCCGACCGCCGCCACGGTGGTTTCCACGGCTGCCACCGCGCTGTTGAACATTCTGTGGCACGTGGCTGGCAGCACGTGTGGGGGCGCCCCTTCCTTGGCCACGAAAGGAGCGAAAGGCATCCGATTGCTGGCGTGTGGCCGGGAGGCCCAAGGACTTGGCCGTAGCCCTGGAGTCCTTAAAACGCTCAAACACATGGTCTGCCTTGTCGCCAAAGAGGCGACGGCCATCAAACTGCATGTCCAGAAGTGTGGCCTGGACATCTGCCGAAAAGTTGGCGGACCTCAACCAGACGTGGCGTCGAACCGCCACCGTCGTTGCCATCGCCCTGCCCAGTGAGTCCGTGGTATCCAGCCCACACCGGATGGAATATCGCGCTGCATCTCGGCCCTCCACAAGGGTTTGGGCGAGTTTAGCCCAGACCTCCTCCAGACATTGTGGCAGCACGTCCGCGACCGCGTCCCACAGGGTGTGGGTGTAGCGGCCCAAGAGACAGGCGTGATTGACAGACCGCAGCCCTAAGCTTAGGGACGAGAACACCTTCTTCCCGAACTTCTCATATCTCTTGGATTCCCGATCGGGCGGAGCAGACGGGAATGCGGTCTTGGAATTGGAGGCCTGGATAACCAGACTCTCGGGGGTGGGATGGGTGGACAAAAAGCAAGGGTCGCCCGGGGCCAGGCGGTAGCGTCTGGCCAGGTTCCTATCCACAGGCGGACCTGTGGCGGGCTTGGACCAAGTGCCCACAAGAACGTTACATAAGGCCTCATTGAACGGCAGCAGAGGCTCGCTGGAGCTTGTCTGCGGTTTGAGGACCTCAGTGAGGAGGTTAGTCCTCAAGGCCGCGACGGGGAGCTCAAGGTTTAAGGCCTTGGCCGCCTTCGTCAACACCACACTAAGTAGACCCCTCCTCCGAAGCCACGGTCGGAGGGGAGACAAATCCAGTGTCTGGCGAAGTGTCAATACCACTGGCCTCCCCAAGCTCATATGTCCAGTCCTGTTGAGACTAGCACTCCAGTGCCAGAGGGTCCTCAGACCCCTCCCAATCTCACTCGTCACCCGTTGCCTGTAAAGCAGGATTAACAGACGGGGCCTCCTCATGGAAATAAAAATCTCCAAAGGCCGTCGAGAGCGCCAGACCGAAGGGAACATTGGGGACGGCGTCCACAGTGGGCGCCGGGGGCGACACCCGTGGGTCGGCGCCAGTGAGGTTGTGAGGTTGACCGGCGACGATCCGGAAGCGGATCCAGTGAGGTCCTGCGGTGCCGGGACCAAAGTCGCCAGTGGCGTCGGGGCCGAAGCACCCGACGGCGTTGGGGCCGAAGCGCCCGACCCGCTAGGGCCTCCAGCCGGGACCGTTGGGCCCGGAGGCGCCACGGAACCCGACTGAGGAGGGAGGGACCTCATGGCCATGAGGTACCGCTCGATCTCTTCCGGCGTCGCGTCGCGCCGTGCCGTGCCCAAGGACGCGGAGGTGTGGGGCAGGCGGCGACGCTTGCGACTCCCTCGGAGCCCCGTGGGCGGTGTCGCCCGAACCCCCGGCCGCATCGTGCGAGCGTCGGGGTGGGTCGGAGGAGCGATGACGTCTCTCTGACCTCTCATGCCTCTTACCTGAGGACTTGGATCCGGACGACCGATGTCCACTCCCGGAGCTGCGATGACCCCGACCCCGCGACCGGTCCCTCGACCTCCCGTGGGACCGGGACCTGGAACGGCGCGGCCGACTGCCGGAGCTCGAGTCGCTCGCGGGACCGCTCCCGCCTAGCTTTAGACGTCAGGGCCCGGCAGTCGGAGCAGGTGCGGTCGTCGTGGTCGAGGCCTAAACACTTCAGGCACCGGCGATGGGGGTCCATAACCGACATCAGGGTTTGAACCTGGGCATCCCTATCGGCACCGATAGAGTCGAAAGTCGTAAACCAGTGAAGCAAAAAGCAAATAATCGGGGGTGACCATAGGATTGCAGACCCTACTCTCCTACAGCGCGGAAAAAAGATGAACTGATGTCAGCGCGCATGGGTGGCGTCTAAGTACTCCGACGACGTCATTCCGGCGCTAACGACGCGGACGACAGACGCGGAGCTGCGGACGCCGCCTACCGACGCGCAGGGGTATTGCTACGCAAAAATTTCCGGATCCAGTCTGACGCCTGGGGATATTCTAAGGTAAGGAATCTATCACTAACGTGTCTCTTTCAGATATATCGTTACCAAAGGTAAGTATTTGTGCATCTGAGAGAAACAGGTTAGTATTAGATTCCTTACCTTAGAATAGATACCCCAGCAATATCAACCCCGGTGGTGGGTCTACAAACCAATGATCACACCAGAAAGTCCTGGAGAACTGAACGGCCGAAAAAGCCATCTCTCCGGACTTGGCTGTCCAGGCAGTAGTGTTTCTTTTTAGGTGCTGAGGAATTCCCTGGCGCTCTAGAGAGAATACACTGAAAGTATCTAAAAACACATATTTCTCAAATGTACTGGTGCATGCAGAATGGGGAAGGCAGCACCTCGCTTCCCACCACCCAATCAATCGATTAGGTATACCTTACTAACAATATACTACTGCAGCACTCAACATATCACAATAGTTAAGAGTCTCTTAAAATAAAAAACTTTTTCAATGATGTCAAATCAGTCTCAAGGCTCTTCCACAGTTTCTTCTTTTATTTTAAAATCCCATGCCATGCCAACGCGTTTCGCCGAGGTTATACACAATCCATCGGCTTCATCAGGGCTGGAAATAATACAAACAACGTTTTTTTACAACCCCTTAATTACATTGATTTGATAACTTTTTACAGAGCCTCATCAGACCCCTAAAGACAACCATGTGCTCAATAGAATCCTCTACAACACAATGTTTTACATGCCCATTGACATATTTCAACATCTTAGCCGTGTTTCTTTTGCATAATATAGTTACACAATAAAAAAATAAATAAAAGAAAATACTTTGAATACATCATTGTGTCACACACTATCCTGTGTCTGAAGCATTTCATGCATTAGAACATAAGGAAAGCGGTTAGTTCTGACCAAGACCATTTGTGAATGGCTTATTGCCCAACATGCAAAATCAAGTAATAAGGGTGGTATTTACCTCAACTTGGCTTTACACAACTATCTGTTTGGATAGAGAAAATTTACAACTTCACTCTACACCCATTGAGAATTAGGGCTGCACTTTGCATCAATGCGTAATAAATACATCTATACTTATTCCAGAACCTACCTCTCGTTTTCTTATCGCTTTTCTCTATTTATCTCACTCCTTCACCCCCTATATCTTCAGAATCAGTTATTGCACACCATCCAACTTTTTACCTACAAACCAAATTGAAATCATTTCACTATCACGCTTGGAATAAATTATTGCGTGATTCTAATACTCCATCTATATCGGCCTCGCTTACCTGAATTATTACAGGTCAACACCCAATTGTCAGTGTCTCAATTATTTTAGCCCTTTTTATTTCCCTCGTGCGCCGGTTAGAAACCTACAATCAATAACATATTTTTAGCTCCGAGTGCACTGCTTATTCATTGCCTTCCCCATTCTTAGAATTTAAAGACCGGGTTCATACCTTGTAAGTCTGCCGGTTACCGTCTAATCTCCTATTCTTCATGCCGTATCTTTTCAGCCTGCAGAGTTACGAATTAAATATATTATTTTTCTAAACTCCCCATCTCGATTAGTTCAATCTTAGCCTCCCTCTGCCCCCGGCTTACCTTGCTCGGTAATTTCGGTCGCGTCCCGAGTGCAGGAGACAACCCCTTTCCTTCCTCTTCCTGGTTTAAGCTAAGCGCCGGTAGACACTGATAACGGACTACCAGATCAGTGCTTACAGAAGTGCCACTATAATGCGGCGGCCATTCTAGAACGGATAAACTTCATATATTATTAAACATAATTGCAGAAACGTATATCTATACGGCCTTCCCCTCAATACATTTTCAAATGTCCTTTTTATGTAGCATATTTTGACAGTTACAGCAGTGCGTACCATTATTCATTGCGTACATTTCATCCAGCATTATTCCCAAAGTCTTTTGAATTTATCATTTGTCTGCGTTCTCCAGCGCAGATTTGTATGTTACATTACCATATATTGATAATAATGAGTTTTAATGGAATAGCCATCAAATATCCTTACCTCATCTGATGTGTATTCACATATAGGTAATGTGCATCAGTCAATCACAGATTTCACTAGTCCTCATTAATCACCTAAGAAGAATTGAAGCTCTTGATCATAATTTAATCCTTCCTCTACCGCCCAAAGGCGCATGATCCATCGTGCTTCCCGCCTTCTCAATTTCAATTCCCTGTTCCCACCTAGTGGGTCAACAGGTACATGATCAATACCGTAGAATTTGAAACCTCTGTTATAGTCCTGCTTTTCACAGTTATGTATATGTTCCGCTATCGGATACCTCACATCATTATTCTTTACTGCTCTCAGATGTTCGCCCATTCTTTCTTTAAGCATGCGGATTGTGCTGCCGACATACACCATCATACATTTACATTCTATTATGTAGATTAAAAATTTGGTGCTGCATGTGATATTCATTCTGATATCATACCGTTTCCCATCTTTGATTTTGAAACTTTTAGTTTTATCTTTTGCACATCTACACATGCCACAATGACCACATTTGTAAAATCCCTTTGCATATTGTGTTGTTCAAACGTGTACAGCGAGGCCCACGTGGCTGCCTGACAGATGTCCTGCAAGGGGACTCCCCGACCCAGGGCAGTAGTAGCCGTCGTGGCCAGAGTGGAATGGGCACGAATCCCCACAGGAGGCTCCTTTTTAGCCAAAGAGTAGCATACCTTGATGCACAACACGACCCACCAAGAGATGGTCCACTTGTGCACCGCCCGACCTTTCTTAGCGCCCACGTAACCAACAAAGAGTTGGTTATCCACCTGGAACTGGCGTGTGCGATCCAAATAGAATGAGAGCGCACGTTTTGGGTCCAGACGGGGGAGCCTCTCTTCCTCTTTCAAGGGACTTGAAGAAAGAGGGCTGTTCAGGGAGCCTTAAGAAGGCTGAAATGGCAGAGAGGTAGCCCTTGATAGTGCCCAGAGCAGAGCCCTGCTAGGCATGAGAAAAAAGAAAGCGGAGAACCTCTGAAAGAGGGGCTGAAAGGGGATCCACAGCCTTTGCTGTGCACCATGCCACAAATTTGTTCCACCTGCAGGCGTACCAGGGATGCCTGGCTGCCAGAATCACATTACAGACTTCAGGAGGCATGTCAAATGGCCTCAACTGCCGCCGCTCAATCTCCATGCATGTAAGTGGAGACTGGACAGGTTTGGGTGGAGGACCGTCCCCTGCTGCTGCGACAGAAGGTTCTCCTGAAAAGGCAGACGAATCAGGGGATCGACAGACATGCTGAGTAGCTCGGGATACCAGTAACTTCGTGCTCTGCCCGGAGCCACAAGGATAACTTGGGCCCGGTTGCGTCTGATCTTCTTCAGCACTCTGGGAAGAAGTGGTATAGGCGGAAAGGGATACAACAGACCGCAGCTCCACTCGTGACGAAAAGTGTCTCAGAGCGAGTGACGCCTTGGAAATTCCTATGCGCAGAACTGATGACATTGCGCATTCTCTTCTGTGGCGGATAGATCTAACCAAGGCTCTCCCCAATGCTGAAAGAGGCCTTGCGCCTAGTCAGAGTTCAGACGCCATTTGTGATCCATCATGCACCGACGGCTGAGTTCGTCCGGCCTGGCGTTCAGGGAACCTGCCAGGTGTTGAACCACCAGGGTCACGCCCTGATGTTCCAGCCACTGCCAGAGGCGCAGAGCCTCCTGGCATAAGGTCAACGACCCCACCCCGCCCTGTTTGTTGCAGTACCATATGGCGGTGGTGTTGTCCATGAACACCTGCACTACACTCCCCCGGACAGAGGGGAGAAATGCCTTCAGTGCAAGCCGGATCGCCCGCAGCTCCAGAAGATTGATGTGGAGCCGGTACTCAGCCGGAGACCAGAGGCCTTTGATTTCCGCCTCTCCCATGTAGCCCCCCCAGCCCTGAAGGGATGCGTCCGTCACAACTACGTGCTCCGGTTGGGGTAGGGAGAGGGATCTGCCGCTTACCCAATCGCTGTCCGTGAGCCACCACTGCAACTGTCTTGCATTGCCCTCCGAGATAAAGACATGGTCTGACAAGTTGCCCTGATGCTGGGCCCACTGAAACTTCAGGTCCCACTGCAGAGCCCACATCCGCCACCTGGCGTGATGCACCAGAAGGATGCAGGAGGCCATTGTAGGAGAGTAGGGTCTGCAATCCTATGGTCACCCCCGATTTTTGCTTTTTGCTTCACTGGTTTACGACTTTCCCTGGCTGTGGGCCTGCTAATCAGACCCACAGCCTAGCTGTTCTCTCTCTAAATTGACAAGCATGTACCTTAGGTGCATTTACCGATTGGTACTGGGCCACCTTATCAGTCCCTGTACAGCATACCTTAGGTATCCAGGGCATAGGTGTACCCAGGGCCTACCAGGGGCTGAAGTATGTATTATGCCACCCCTGGCTGGCCATCCAAATCTGACAACTGGCTGCACGACAGCTGGGGCAAGGTGGTGTAATCACCCTTTGCTGTAGATATAGTATCTCTATATCTAACCCTAAAATGGACACATATATTCCTATCAGTCACTCCTATGGCAGGCCTTAACAATCCTGAAGGCAGAGTGCTTGGAATTATGTGAGATGGTGCTCTGGCATGAGCTGAGCCCGTTTGCAGCTTGCGGAACCAAGTCCTAATAACTGTTCCATGATAACACGTACTATATACTCTTAAGTGCATTATAATCCTCGCGGTTATTTGCTAACTTTGGTATCGCATTATCAAAACATGTCGAGTAAGGTGTCATACGAATTGGAATACTAACCCCTCGCCAATTCTGGCGACGGGGTTAGCATTCCACCCTTCTAGAGGGACACGACATGTATGTAACTGTGAACCCCGGTTAAAGTTAACTCGAGTCTCAGCATCACAAAATGGATGCTGCCACCACACACACAAGTCTGACCTCCTGCTGCTGGGAGTCCTTCCAGCGAGGGAGGCTTGGACAAAGGGTTTCCTGCCTTGGGAGGTGCTAGCACCACCCCAGACAGGATTTTGTGTATTAGGTAGGACAGGGCTGAAAGGAATGAGACATGCCTGGGGCACACAAGGTGTCCCTGTGCATATGCCGGTCCAAACCAGTTCCTGGGGCACCCCAGCCCCAGAGCTGGCGCAGGACCGGACAAAGGAAAGGGGGTGTAACCACCCCCCTTCCTGGTCCCACCCAGAGGAGGGACCTAGTCTTAGTGCAGCCCCCTTTAGCTGAATAAAGGTAGGAGCTGAACCCATTCCAAATCAGATTAATCTTGACAACTTCCACGAAGAAACTCTTGACCTTCGACCTCCCGATTCCAGAAGACTGAAGAATCTCCCCTATGGTCAGGGAGTGACCATCCTGCTTCGCAGGCACCATCAAGCTCCTGTGCGGTTTGCTGCAGAGTCCTTCCATCCCGGAATCCGACAACCCAGCTCGACAAGACCCGGACCTCCAGACCTCTCTGACCTCTACCCACATCCACAGCACAGCTGGGACCCGTGGGTGCGACGAGCAACGTGGAGACGGCCATCTTGCGAAACCTGCACAGCGCTTTCAGCACGACCGCCGAGGGATCCTCGAGTGAGTGCATTGGGGTCCGAGAAGCCCCACACCGACGCAGCTCCTGCACCAAAGACCAGCCCCCCAGCATTCACGAGATCTGCATGGGGCCCTTTTGCCTGGTTGCTGCTTGTCCTGTTGTCTGGTCACTTGCCGGCTGGCTCGTGACCTCTGAGACGACGACCCGAAGAATCTAATACTGCTGGTCTGGTCCCCCAGACTGGCCCTTACTTCCCTGTGAACAAGAAGCACCCCGGACCCTCCTGGTCAAAAGCACCAGACGCCATCTTTGTTCCACCGCGTGGCTTGCATTAGCCAAGGCCTGTTGTCCAGATCGACGATCCGACAACGCCAACAGCAGCAGACTACGTGGGACAGCTCGTGCCTCCAGCCTGGTCGTGAAGAGCAGCTCCTGGTCCGCGCAGCCACAGAGAGAAGCGACCCTTCCTTCACCTGACTGCGGCGACAGCATCTGGTTCCCTCCTGGACCCAGCACCGTCACTGGCTAGTGACCGAGGCTCTGTCCCCTTCCCTTTCAGGACTCCTTCTTCTGAGTTCCATCCTTGGAACCACCGGACTCCTCCATCTGGCTGCCGGCCAGCAACTCCTTGTTTCAGGCATCACCGGGATCAACGCAGCAAACCCGGCGCAACTTCAGCCCTATGCACCCGCAGCCTGTGGGTTAGGTAACTAAAGCTTCTAGGTGCTGAAGTCTGTGTACACTATCCTAGTGTCCAGGTCCACTGTTTTCCCTCCATCCAGCCGGGTTCGTCCGGAATCCGTAACTTTCTAAACTGTACGATCCATAGACGTTGGTACGCATGACGCGTGAGAGTTTCCACTCTGCACGCGAGTCCCGTGTGACTCCTGCTCCTTACTTACCTAGTTCGTAGCGTAGTCCCAGCGATCCTCCAGCCTCTGGATCTCCTTACAGTACTTTCCTTCCTCGCATTCCATTGTTTTGAGTATATGGTTTGCCGTGCCCCTAGGGCGCACTTGTAAATATTGTGCGAACTCAAATTTCCATTTAGTATTGTCATGTGCTTAGCCCTCTGACCTCATAAAGAGTTCAGAGGTGTATGTTAGTTAATAAATATCTGTTTATTTTTATAACAACCTGTGTGGTGTCCTTTTACTTGGTATTCAAGGGGTTATATGTGGTAAAACAGCTGGCTTCACATGCCATTCAGAGTTTAGCCTAAAGACTGCTTTTGTCCACGCTACTAGGATAGCTGGTCTATAAGGTTGACTTACAACCAATCACCATAAGGGTTGTTTGGACTGATACAGGGTGATCACTAGAACTAGTGAACATCATGTATCAGGCCAACTTCTCACAGCCATCAGCCCCAGGAGCCGTAGCATCAACCTGACAGAGACTCGGGATAACGGCTGAAAGATCGGAATCAGAGCCTGAAAATCCCGAACCCGCTGTTCGGGAGGATAAACCCGAAACTGCGCCTAGTCTAGAACCGCTTTGATGAAGAGGAGCTTCTGAGAGGGACACAGGTGTGACTTCGGCACATTGATGGAGAACCCCAGCAGGTGCAGGTGGTCGGCCGTAGTCTGGAGGTGGCTGACGACTGTCTGGGGTGAGCCCGCCTTCAACAACCAGTCGTCGAGGTAGGGGAAGACTGAAAACCCTAACCTGCGCAGATGAGCTGCGACCACCGCCATCACTTTCGTGAACACCCGTGGGGCGCTGGTAAGGACGAAGGGGAGCACGGTAAACTGAAAGTGCTCGTGGTCTACCGTGAACCGCAGGTAACGCTGGTGGGCCGGCAGGACGGGTATGTGAAAATAAGCGTCCTGCAAGTCCAACGCTACCATCCAGTCTCTCTGGTCCAGGGCAGCTAAGACCTGAGCCAAAGTTAGCATCTTTAACTTCTCCTTCCGGAGGAAGCCGTTGACGTTCCGCAGGTCCAAGATAGGGCGAAGGCTTCCTTTGCCCTTCTTGGGAACTAGAAAGTAGTGGGAGTAACAACCACACCCTACTTCTGGCCCAGGAATGCGCTCGATGGCCCCCTTGGCCAAGAGGGCCGTAATTCCCTCTCGCAGAAAATTCAAGTGATCCCCGACACGCAGTGGTACTGCGATGGCATGGCTGGAGGGGTCGCCTCAAAGGGGAGGGAGTAACCCCTTCGGACGATTTGCAGCACCCACCTGTCCGAAGTGATGTTGCGCCGGTGAAGGCGGTGATGGCGAACCCTGCCCCCCACTGGCGTCATGTGGGCCTGAAAGCTCGGACTAGGAAGGCTTTGAGGTGGATGCTGCAGGGGTGGATGTGGACTGGCCTCGCGGTTGTTCCCGAGCACCGCCACGGCTGTTACCACGTCCGCCACCGCGCTGGATGTTATTCTGCAGCCTGTGGCTGGCTGGACGTGTGGGGGCGCCCCTTCCTTGGCCACGAAAGGAGCGAAAGGCAGCAGGTTGCTGGAGCGGGGCCGACAGGCCCAAGGACTTGGCCGTAGCCCTGAAACCCTTAAAGCGCTCAAGCGCACTGTCTGCCTTGTCGCCAAAGAGGCGACTGCCATCAAACGACATGTCCATAAGGGTGTTTCGGAAATCAGGCGAAAAGTTGGCTGACCTCAGCCAGGCGTGGCGACGAATCGCCACCATAGTTGCTATCGCTCTACCTAGCGAGTCAGTAATACCCAGTCCATACCGGATAGAATACCGTGCAGCACCTCGAACCTCCGTAAGGGCTTGGGCGAGTTTAGTCCGGGCCACCTCCGGACATTGTGGCAGCACGGCCATGACCGTGTCCCACAGAGAGTGGGTATAACGGCCCAAGAGGCACGCGGTGTTAACTGACCGCAACCCCAAACTCAATGAGGAGAACATCTTCTTGCCATACTGTTCGTACCTCTTGGATTCCCGATCGGGGGGAGCTGTCTGGAATGAGGTCTGGGAGTTAGAGGCCTGGATGACCAGGCTCTCGGGGGTGGGGTGGGTGGACAGGAAGCAAGGGTCACCGGGCGGTGGCGTCTGGCTAAGTTCCTATCTACAGGGGAGCCTGTAGCGGGCCTGGACCAGGTGCCCAGAAGATCGTCAGATAAGGCCTCATTAAACGGCAGCAGAGGCTCCGAGGAGCTTGCCTGCGGTTTAAGGACCTCAGTGAGGAGGTTAGTCCTCACGGCCGCGACGGGGAGTTCAAGTGATAAGGCCTGGGCCGCCCACGTCAACTCCATAGCCATGGTGGTGGGGGGGTGGGGGACATAACCAGTGTCTGGCGAAGTGTCCAGACCACTGGCATACCCAAGCTTACCTGCCCAGTCCTGATAAGGCTGGCACTCACGTGCCAGAGGGTCCTCAGATCCCTCCCAATCCTCCTCGCCACCCATCCCCTGATACACTGGGTCAAAGGATGGGGCCGGGTCATAGAAGTAAAAATCTCCTAGCATTGAATCGAGGGTAGTGTGAGAAGTTGGCCTGATATATGATGCTCACTAGTTCTAGTGATCACCTTGTACCAGTCCAAACAACCCTTATGGTGATTGGTTGTAAGTCAACCTTATAGACCAGCTATACTAATGGTAGCATGGACAAAGCAGTCTTAGGCTAAACTCTTTTGGCATGTGAAGCCAGCTGTTTTACCACATATAACCCCTTGAATACCAAATGAAAAGGACACCACACAGGTAGTTATGAAAATAAGATATTTATTAACTAACAAACACCACTGAACTCTATGAGATCAGAGTGCTAAGCGCATGACAAGACTCTTAAGAAAAATACATTAAGTTGCACGAGTTACAATGTTGCCCTAGGGGCGCAACAAACCTAAACTAAACAAGTGATATAAGGAAGTCGATAAAAGGAATGGAGATGTCCAGAGGCTGTGGGATCGCTGGGACTACACTATCCTAACTTTAGGTACGTAATAGGAGGCCCACGGAACGCGTCTGCAGAGTGTGAACTCACACGCGAGATGCGTAACAACGTCTATGGACAGTACAGTTCAAGAAAAAAGGTGAGTACGGACAATCCTGACTAGTTAGGACTAAAACGACTGTGAAACAGGACTCTAGGAGAGTCAATCTACCCTTGAGCACCGAAATGCTCATGTTACCTCACCCACGGGCTGCGGGTGCATAGGTGCGAAGTTGTGTCGGGTTTCTGCGTTGAAGTCTATGGAGCCTGGAAGAAAAGATGCTGCAGGCGGCCAGGAGGAAGATGTCCGGTGGGATCCAAGGGTGGATCACTGAAGCTGAAGACCTGAAAGCAGAGGGGACAATGCTCAAAGTCACTAGCCAGTGACTGGAGTGGAACCAGGAAGGAACCAGATGCTGTTGTCGCGATCAGGTGAAGAGTGGACGCTTGACTCTGCAGCCACGTGGTCCAGGAGGTGTCTTCGACGACCAGGATGGAAGCACGAGCTGTCCCACGCAGGCTCTCGCTGTCGGCGGTGTTGGTTCTGGATTCGGCATCAACAGGCCTTGGCAAAGGCAAACCACGCGGTGAGTGGAAAAGGCGTCTGGTTCAAACCAGGAGGGTCCGGGGTACTTCTCCTTTGCAGGGAAGCAAGGGCCAGTCTGGAGCAACCAGACCAGCAGTGTTGATGTCGTGGATCGTCGTCTAGGAGGCCACTAGCCAGCTGGCAAGTGACCAGACAACGCGTCGAGCAGCAACCAGGCAGAAGGGCCCCACGCAGATCTCGGGGATGCTGGAGGGCTGGTCTTCGGTGCCGGAGCTGCTCAGGCTGGGGCTTCTCAATCCCCAAAGCACTTAGTCTAGGTTACCTCTGAAGTCGTGCTGGAAGCGAAGTGCAGTTTCTCCAAGATGGCCAGTCTCACGTGTCTCGTCGCACCCACGGATCTCAGCGGTGCTGCAGATGTGAGTTGAGGTCGGAGAGGTCTGGGAATCTGGGTCTCGTCGGGCTCTGAAGTCTGGATCCTTGAGGGAAGACAACAAGTGAAGCCGCTGGACGCTTGATGGTGCCTGCTTGTGCTGGGTGGACACTCCTTGCCCACAAGGGAGATTTCTTCAGTCTTCTGTGTAAAAAGTCGAAGTCCAGAGTTTCTTCTTGTAGAATTTCAGTTCAGGATTAATCTGATTTGGAATGGGACCAGCTCCTACCTTTATCCTGCTAAAGGGGGCTGCACTATCACTAGGTCCCTCCCATGGGTGGGACCAGGAAGGGGGGTGGTTACACCTCCTATCCTTTGTCCAGTTTCACGGCAGAGCTGGGGCTGGAGTGCCCCAGCAACTGGTTTGAACTGGTGTATGCGTAGAGGCACCTTGTGTGCCCTAGGCATGTCTCATTCCTTTCAGCCCTGTCCTACCTAATACACAAAATCCTGTCTGGGGTGGTGCTAGCACCTCCCAAGGCAGGAAACCCTTTGTCCAAGCCTCCCTCGCTAGAAGGACTCCCAGCAGCAGGAGGTCAGACTTGTGTCTGTGGTGGCAGCATCCATTTTGTGATGCTGAGGCTCGAGTTAACTTTAACCGGGGTTCACAGTTAGTTACATGTCGTGTCCCTTTAAAAGGGTGGAATGCTACCCCCGTCGCCAGAATTGGCGAGGGGGTAGTATTCCAATTCATATGACACCTTACTCAACCTGTTTTGATAATGCTATGCCAAAGTTAGCAATAACCGCAAAGTTATAATGCACTTAAGAGTATATGGTATAGAGTTATAATGGAAAAAGCTAAAGGACTTGGTTCCGAAAGCTGTAGACAGGCTCAGCTCATGCTAGAGCACCATCTCACATAATTCCAAGCACTCTGCCTCCAGGTTTGTTAAGGCCTGCCATAAGAGTGACTTATAGGAGTATATGTGTCCATTTTAGGTTTAGATATAGGTATGCTATATCTAAAGCAAAGGGTGATTACACAACCTTGCCCCAGCTGATTGATCAGCCAGTTGTGTCAGATTTGGATGGCTAGCCAGGGGTGGCATAATACATGCTGCAGCCCCTGGTAGGCCTTTGGTTCACTTATGCCCTGGGTACCTATGGTACACTATACAAGGACTTACAAGAGTGACCCAATACCAATTGGTAAATGCACCTAAAGTACATGGTTGTCAATTTAGAGACAAAACAGCTAGGCTGTGGGTCTGATTTGCAGGCCCACGGCCAGGGAAAGTCGTAAACCAGTGAAGCAAAAAGCAAAAATCTGGGGTGACCATAGGATTGCAGACCCTACTCTCCTACAGGTAGGACCGGGGACAACGTTGTCCTGGGACGGCATCAGGGGCGACGTCCTGGGACGGCGTCGGGGGCGATACCCTGGGGGCAGGCGCCGGCAAGGTCGTAAGTTTGACTGGCGACGACCCGGAACCAGATCTGGCGGAGCCCTGCGGCGCCGGGACCGAAGTCGCCGACGGGGGCAAAGCCCCTGACGGCGCCGGGGCCGAAGCACCCGGTCCGCTTTGGGACCCAGTCGGGGACGGTGGGCCCGAAAGTGCTGCGGAACCCGACGGAGGAGCGAGCGACCTCATGCCCTTGAGGAAGGCCTCGATCTCCTCCGGCGTCGCTTTCTGCCCAGGGACCGGCGGGTATGGAGCAAGCTGCGATGCCTGCGGCTCCAGTGGAGCCGCGTCGTGTCCCCCGAACCCCCGGCCGCATCGCGCGAGCGTCGGGGGGAGTCAGAAGAGCGATGTCGCCTCTTCGACTTCTTGTGCCTTTTACCTGAGGACTTGGAGCCCGAGGAATTTCGACTCCCAGAGCGATGATGACTCAGGCCCCGCGACCAGTCCCTCAACCTCCTTCCGGACCAGGACCTCGAACGGCGCGGGCCGACTGCCAGAGGTCGAGGCATTTGCGGGGTTGGGCCCCAGGCAATGAAGACACCGGCGATGGGGGTCGGTAACCGACATCAGTCGGCTGCAGTCGACGCAAGGTTTGAACCCGGGCATCCCTATCGGCACCGTCTGAGTCGTTTGACTCGAAAAACAGACCAAAAAGATCAAAAAAGTTTAGTCAAAAATTCACTAAGGAGTACCACTTTCTCCGGACCTGCGCTTGCTGGCGCGGAAAAAAGAAGAACTGACGTCAGTGTGCGAGGGCGGCGTCTAAGTACTCCGACGACGTCATCCCGGCACCAATGATTTGGAGCCGCAGACAACGCCTACCGACGCGCAGGGGTACTGCTACGCAAAAATTTCCGGATGCAGTCTAACACCTGGGGATATTCTAAGGTAAGGAATCTAATACTAACTAGGCATGGGCGGAAAATCCGTTCCGCTCGCGGATTTTGCGGATTTTCGGGAAATCCGCAATCCGCGAGATTTGCGAATTTCCTGAAAAATCCGCAAATCCGCGAGCAGCGGATTTTGCTCGCACTGCTCGCACTGTTCGCGTGAGTTCGCGCCCCGCGAATAAGTGCGAAATTGCAGAAATACGATTTTAGCAAAACTGAAAGTAACTACTTACCAGGTTCAAAAGTTCAGGCTCATCATTAGTAGCCATTTCCTGTAGTGCTTCCTGAGGGGCCCCTCCAGAGTTCAGTTGCCAGTTGCAACTATTATGTGACCCTGCTCTGAACCTCAGAATAGTTACACATATGCCACAAAGGTCCTGAATTACAGCTAAGGGAGACAAGCAGGAGCCAGGCTGGAAGTTAAAATCCATTAATCAGCCCCTAATTCATTATTGTCAGTTGGGGCAGGGCAGGTGTTGTAACTAATTTTGCAACAATGAAAGCACTTAGCAAGTGCAAAAGATCACTAATCAGGGCGCACTAAGGAAGCAGGTGCCAGCTAAAAAAATATTCTGTGACACATTAATCAGCCCCAAATTAATTCAGGTCACTTGAGGCAGGGAAGGTGTGCTTTGCTTTGCCAAAAATAATGTACACTGGACAACCAGAGGGTGTGGTGATGAAACAGAGGGTGGCATGGGTGGGCCAGAGGGTGGCATGAGTAGTCAGAGAGTGGCAGTGGTGACAGAGAGTGGCAGTGATGAAGAAGAGTGTCCCAAACAGGTTGGACACGTAGAAACAACAAGTTCGCAAAACTTGCGACCCGACAGGTAAGTTCGCAAATTGCGAAATTGTAAAAACCCTCGCGAACTGGCAGAAACACGGGCGAACACAAAAAAAAAAAAATCCGCAAATTCGCGGGAATTCGCGGATTTTGCGGATTGCGAGTTTGCAAATCCGCAAATTCGCGGATTGCCAATCCGCAAAATCCGCTCATGCCTTACTAACCTGTTTCGTTCAGATGTGATGGCTACTAAGAATACAGCCTTCCATGTCAGATGCTGCAAAGAGACCTTATGAATAGGCTCGAAAGGAGCACTCATCAACTTGGTGAGGACAATATTAAGCTCCCAAGGCAGAGAGAGACCTCACTGGCGGGAAAACTTTCTTGAGCCCGTTTAGAAAATCTTTGACCACTGGCATTTGAAAGAATGAGGTCTGGGTAGGAGACTTTCTATAGGCTGTGATAGCAGCTAGGTGGACCCTGATGGAGGGGTACTTCAGGCCTGACCTCGCCAAGTACAGTAAGTATGGGAGGATCACTTGCTCCTGACCTTGGGTCGGATCGAGAGTTGTCCTCACACCTTAGGTAAAATCTCTTCCACTTGAAAGCATAAGACTTTCTGGTGGAGGGTTTCTTTGCTT
This sequence comes from Lissotriton vulgaris, assembly GCF_964263255.1. Lineage (NCBI taxonomy): Eukaryota > Metazoa > Chordata > Amphibia > Caudata > Salamandridae > Lissotriton > Lissotriton vulgaris. The sequence goes on from NC_141694.1 coordinate 584,017,155, forward strand.
CTCTAAGGATGTTCATACAGTCAGCAGATAGGTCTAGATGTCCGTACTGGATGACTTCAGGAGCCATGCAATAGTAGAGATGGGAGGTTGGGATGAAATACTCTCCCCTCGTTCTTTGTCAGCAAGTTCGGGTGGCAGGGCAGCCTCCGGTGTGGGACCTCTGACAGCTGTAGAAGATCCGGGTGTAGGAAGGTGGATATCTGACTATGGTTGCCCCCAACTTTTTGCCTGGTGTTAAGCTGGTTTTTCGACTTAGTTGACCTAGGGCCCTGCTATTCAGGACCCCAGGCCCACTGCTCTCTATAAAATGGATTCCATGTACTCTAGGTACATATCTAATTGAATACTGAGTCACCTTATCAGCCCCTTTACAGTGTACCTTAGGTACCCAGGGCATAGGTGCACCCAGGGCCTACCAGGGGCTGCAGCATGTATTATGCCACCCCTGGCTGGCCATCCAAATCTGACACAACTGGCTGATCGATCAGCTGGGGCAAGGTGGTGTAATCACCCTTTGCTTTAGATATAGTATCCCTATATCTAACCCTAAAATGGACACATATCCTCCTATCAGTCACTCCTATGGCAGGCCTTATCAATCCTGAAGGCATGGCGACGGGGGTAGCATTCCACCCTTCTAGAGGGACACGACATGTATGTAACTGTGAACCCCGGTTAAAGTTAACTCAAGCCTCAGCATCACAAAATGGATGCTGCCACCACAGACACAAGTCTGGCCTCCTGCTGCTGGGAGTCCTTCCAGCGAGGGAGGCTTGGACAAAGGGTTTCCTGCCTTGGGAGGTGCTAGCACCACCCCAGACAGGATTTTGTGTATTAGGTAGGACAGGGCTGAAAGGAATGAGACATGCCTGGGGCACACAAAGTGTCCCTGTGCATACTCCGGTCTAAACCAGTTACTGGGGCACTCCAGCCCCAGCTCTGGTGCAAGCCCGGACAAAGGATAGGGGGTGTAACCACCCCCCTTCCTGGTCCCACCCAGAGGAGGGACCTAGTCATAGTACAGCCCCCTTTAGCCGGATAAAGGTAGGAGCTGGTCCCATTCCAGATTAGATTATCCTGAACAACTTTACAAGAAGAAACTCTGGACTTCGACGTTCTGCTCCACAGAAGACTGAAGAAATCTCCCTTGTGGGCAAGGAGTGTCCACCCTGCACAAGCAGGCACCATCAGCGTCCAGCGGCTTCCCTTTGTCGTCTTCCCTCGAGGATCCAGACTTCAGAGCCCGACGAGACCCGGATTCCCAGACTTCTCCGACCTCTACCTACATCTGCAGCACAGCTGAGATCCGTGGGTGCGACAAGACACGTGGGACCGGCCATTTTGAAAGAAGCAGCACTTCGCTCCAGCACGACTTCTGAGGTAAACTCGTCCAAGTGCTTTGGGGACTGAGAAGCCCCGACCCCGAGCAGCTCCCGCACCGAAGACCAGCCCTCCAGCATCCACGAGATCTGCGTGGGGCCCTTCTACCTGTTTGCTCGACGCGTTGTCTGGTCACTTGCCGGCTGGCTAGTGACCTCCTAGACGACGAACCTTGAATTTGCAATTTAGGCCCCCTACATCCCAAATGCCCAATACTGGTCGGTAAATTCTGTTATTTCGTCCATTACCGACCGGTATTGGGCCACCTACATCAGGCCCTAAAAGCTTGGATAGTAGCTCTTGCTGGCAGCTAAAACTCTGAACACAGTTTCTGGATCTCTGTTTCACCATGAAGAATGCATTCATCACCAGAAGGCAAGTTGCCTGCATCTAGCACGCTAAGCTGGCTATAAGTTCTTCCTCAGAATCCGGGGCACATCGTTTGAAACTTACAGACATACTTTGGTAAAACTGATTTGGATTAAGGGCAACAGAGTTTCTTCTCCCATGGAAAAGAGGAACATTCTCGAATTTGCCCTCAACTGCTCTCTGAGCCGCAGAAGCAAACTACCCTGGTGAGTCCTTCATTGCTCTAAATATACGTACTTGACTAACCAAAAGTCTGTGGGCATTAACAATTGTAATGTCCCTCCTCTGTAAGGAGAGTGATACGTTTTTGAGCTCTTGAAGTGCATCACACATTCCCCCCAAATCTCGGATAAAAGAATAGGATGTAAGCTTCAAGAGACCTTCATACTTACTCTGGTCTATTATGGGTCTGGATGGGTCTTTAGAAGCATTCTCAAAATGTTTGCACAAGGCAGTGAAGCAGTTCCAAACAGCTTTCACAGATGTGTAACTGGATGCTACCTATCTAGTATCAAGCATTTTTCCCATCTTCTGAAGCTGTACACATAGATCGCTGGCGGCCAAATTTAGCTCTCTGATTTTTTGGGTGACATGCTGTATGTGGCATACAAGTCCATGAAAATCTTGAAGTGATTGACCCTGGCAACCTCATCAACTGTATCTGCCACAGCAAGTTCTAGTCTGTGAGCCAAACAGTGCCATGTCAGTACAAGATTTGGAAATTCTGCTTTCAGAAATGCTACTACTCCTTTTTTACCAAACATTACTGCTGCTCCATCTGAACATACTGCAACCAAGATACCATGTAGCAGACTTTTGAGTCCAACTTTTTCGAAGTAGCTTAGGAGAGCTGTCTTTACACCAAGCGGTACAAAAGGGGGTGGTGATGGACGGAGCATCTGAACCAATCAAACACTCACACCCAGTCAAAAGATCTGGGTTTGGTCCATCACCGTTCTTTAGCCCACTCTGCCACCCCAGTTCAGACATGGCTATATGCAAATCAGTCTGACCCTGTGCCTCATGGGAACAGTCCAGCCCGAACTGCCAAGCCATGCCTTCCCTGGACCGGAAACAAGCTTCCGAGGACCGGTTTCTGGCATTCCAGCCGTCTTCAGCCCGGCTTGCTTGAATCCAGTGGCAAAGTGAGCAAGGGACTCACGTCTGAGCATACCCTACCACACTTATGGCGGCCAGAAGCGGTACAAAAGGGGGTGGTGATGGACGGAGCATCTGAACCAATCAAACACTCACACCCAGTCAAAAGATCTGGGTTTGATCCATCACCGTTCTTAAGCCCACTCTGCCACCCCAGTTTAGACATGGCTATATGCAAATCAGTCTGACCCTGTGCCTCATGGGAACAGTCTAGCCCGAACTGCCAAGCCATGCCTTCCCTGGACCGGAAACAAGTTTCCGATGGATTTAGGCCCAGATCTTTGTACTGGGGTGAATGTAAGACATGGTTCTGCTTTCTGTCCATCAACTGTGTTTTTTGCAATTTTCACCCCGAGTGGGCTGGGTATGCTCAGACGTGAGTCCCAGGCTCTACACATCACTGCAGTCAAGCTATCCAGGCTGAAGAAGGCTGATAGCCAGAAACAGGTCCTTGGATGCTTGATTCCGGTCTAGGAAAGACATGGCTTGGTAGTTCGGGCTGGACTGTTCCCATGAGGCACAGGGTCAAGGCTGATTTGCATATAGCCATTGTCTGACCTAGGGTGGTGTGGAGTGCAAAAAAACGATGGATTTAGGCCCAGAACTTTGTACTGGGGTGAATGTAAGACATTGTTCTGCATTCTGTCCATCAACTGTGTTTTTTTCAATTTTCACCCCGAGTGGGCTGGGTATGCTCAGACGTGAGTCCCAGGCTCTCCACATAACTGGAGTCAAGCTATCCAGGCTGAAGAAGGCTGCTAGCCAGAAACCGGTCCTTGGATGCTTGATTCCGGTCTAGGAAAGACATTGCTTGGTAGTTCGGGCTAGACTGTTCCCATGAGGCACAGGCTCAAGGCTGATATGCATATAGCCATTGTCTGACCTAGGGTGGTGTGGAGTGCAAAAAAACGATGGATTTAGGCCCAGATCTTTGTACTGGGGTGAATGTAAGACATTGTTCTGCATTCTGTCCATCAACTGTGTTTTTTGCAATTTTCACCCAGAGTGGGCTGGGTATGCTCAGACGTGAGTCCCAGGCTCTCCACATCACTGGAGTCAAGCTATCCAGGCTGAAGAAGGCTGATAGCCAGAAACCGGTCCTTGGATGCTTGATTCCGGTCTAGGAAAGACATGGCTTGGTAGTTCGGTCTGGACTGTTCCCATGAGGCACAGGGTCAAGGCTGATTTGCATATAGCCATTGTCTGACCTAGGGTGGTGTGGAGTGCAAAAAAACAATGGATTTAGGCCCAGATCTTTGTACTGGGGTGAATGTAAGACATTGTTCTGCATTCTGTCCATCAACTGTGTTTTTTGCAATCTTTACACCAAGGGCATTTGTTTCTGCCAGCTCCAGCAGGCCGAAACGGATGGTCAATGGAGTACTTTCATTTCCAAAAATGCCACGGAGGTAGATGATTAAAGTAGAGCATTGCTAATAGAAGTGCCTTCATCAATCAATACTGTGATCTTTGGGTTGTGTTGTCTGATATAACAGACTGTTGGATTTGGCCCTTTTTGCATGGCCATCCCTGAACTTTTTGCCTTCCTCCTATATTTTTTCTGACCTGTTGTTGGCTATTTTATGACTCCGAGCACCTTACCACTGCTGATCAGTGCTAAAGTGCATATGCTCTCCCTACTGTAAATTAATGTATGTATTGATAAGTGGTTCCATGATTGGATGTTTGGTTTACTTGTCAGACCCTAGTACAGTGCACTGAGTGTGCCCAGGGTGTGTAAATCCAAATGCTGCTAGTGGGCTTGCAGCACTGGTTGTGCCATCCAGAGAAGCAGCCTTGTAAAATGTGTCTAAGGTCTGTCATTGCAGAACCTGCGTGCAGTCTGGTATTGCCATGCTGACTGGGCAAGTGCACCCACTTGCCAGTCCCTAAACCTTCACTGGTCTTCATATTAGTCACCCCTATGGTAGGCCCAAGGGCAGGGTGCATTGTAAGTATAAGGTAGGACAAGCCCTGATGTGTGTGGCATGTCCTAATGAACAAGTTACTTACCTTCAGTAACGATATATCTGGAAGAAACAGTAGTTAGTATTAGATTCCTGACCTTAGAATATCTCCAGGCGTCAGACTGGATCCGGAAACTTTTGCGTAGCAGTAACCCTGCGCGTCTGTAGGCGTTGTCTGCAGCTCCGTGTCCGGCGGCGGCGTCTGTTCCAGGATGACGTCGCTGGAGTACTTAGACGCCGCCCTCGCGCCCTGAGGTCAGTTCTTATACATAGCTTTTCTGCGCCAGAAACGCAGAGCCATGATAAAAACCAACAAGGGTGCCATGAAACTAGGGCCCTGAAAGGGGATGACCTTAACCCTAGATATCGGTTTGCAGAACAGGGAGGATGGGTGGGGCTGTAAGGAATCTAATACTAACTACTGTTTCTTCCAGATATATCGCTACTGAAGGAATGTAACTTGCTCATCTGAAAGAAACAGGTTAGTATTAGATTCCTTACCTTAGAATAGATACCCCAGCAATACCAACCTCGGTGGTGGGTCTGCGAACCAATACAATCCTACACCAGAAAGTCCTGGAGGACAGAACAGCCAAAGAAGCCATCCATCCGGACTTGACTGTCCAGGCAGTAGTGTCTCGCAAACGTGTGCAGCGAGGCACACATAGATGCCTGACAAATGTCCTGCAAGGCGACTCCCCATCCCAGGGCAGTAGTAGCCGCCGTGGCCCGAGTGGAATGGGCCCTCAACCCAACAGGAGGTTCCTTCTTAGCCAAGGAGTAGCATGCCTTGATACACAACACGACCAACCCTGAGATGGTCCGCTTGTCTACCGCCCGTTCCTTCTTAGCTCCCACGTAACCAACAAAGAGTTGGTCATCCACCCGGAACTGGCGTGTGCGATCCATATAAAACGAGAGCGCACGTTTTGGGTCCAGACGCTGGAGCCGCTCTTCCTCCTTTGAGGGATGCAGAGGCGGAAAGAAGGTGGGCCAGGTGATGGACTGCCCGATGTGGAAGGCTGTGACAACCTTGGGCAGGAAAGAGGGTCTTGTCCGCAACACAACCTTGTCCAGATTGACAGAAAGGAAAGGAGGTTTGGAAGAAAGAGCCTGGAGCTCACTCACTCTCCTGGCAGAGGTGATGGCAACCAGGAAAGCAGTCTTCAGAGTAAGAAGGGAAAGAGGACAGTTATGAAGTGGCTCAAAGGGAGCGCACATCAGAAAGGTAAGAGCAAGGTTCAAGTCCCACTGAGGCATCACAAATGGAACAGGGGGAAAACATGTGTACGATGCCCTTCAAAAACCTATTTACAATTGGGGACTTGAACAAAGATGGCTGATCAGGTAGCCTTAAAAAGGCTGAAAGGGCAGAAAGGTAACCCTTGAGAGTGCCCAGAGCAGAGCCCTGCTGGGCAAGAGAAAGAAGGAAGAGGAGACCTCAGACAGAGGGGCAGAGAGAGGATCCACAGCCTTTGCTGTGCACCATTCCACAAATCTGTTCCACCTGCAGGCGTATACCGACTTCGTGGAGGGACGCCTGGCTGCCAGAATCACAGTGCAGACTTCAGGAGGCAAGTCAAATGGCCTCAACTGCCGCTACTCCATCTCCAAGCATGTAGGTGGAGACTGGACAGGTTCGGGTGGAGGACCGTCCCCTGCTGCTGCGACAGAAGGTCCTCCTGAAGAGTCAGACAAACCGGGGGACCAACAGACATACTGATTAGCTCGTGATACCAGTTCCTTCGTGCCCAGTCCTGAGCAACAAGGATAACTTGGGCTTGGTCTCGCTTGATCTTCAGCACTCTGGGCAGAAGTGGTATAGGCGGAAAGGCTTACAACAGACCGCAACTCCACTCGCAACGAAAAGCGTCTCCGAGCGAGTGCCGCCTTGGAAATTCCAACGTGCAGAACTGATGACATTGCACGCTCTCTTCCGTGGCGAATAGATCTAACCAAGGCTCTCCCCACTGCAGAAAGAGGCCTTGCGCCACGTCGGAGTTCAGACGCCATTCGTGATCCATCATGCAACGTCAGCTGAGTTTGTCCGCCCTGGCGTTCAGAGAACCTGCCAGGTGTTGAACCACCAGGGTCACGCCCTGATGTTCCAGCCACTGCCAGAGGCGCAGAGCCTCCTGGCAGAGGGTCCACGACCCCACCCCGCCCTGTTTGTTGGAGTATCACATGGCAGTGGTGTTGTCTGGGAACACCTGCACTACACTCCCCCGGACAGAGGGGAGGAATGCCTTCAGTGCTAGACGAATAGCCCTCAGCTGCAGAAGGTTGATATGGAGCCGCACTCCGCTGGAGACCAGAGGCCTCTGATCTCCGCATCTCCCAAGTGGCCTTCCCAACCTAGGAGGGATGCCTCGGTCACAACTACGTGCTCCAGTTGGGGTAAGGAGAGGGACCTTCCGCTGACCCAATCGCGGTCCGTGAGCCACCACTGCAGCTGTCTCGCAGTGCCCTCCGAGATCAGGACATGGTCGGACAGGTTGCCGGTGATGCTAGGCCCACTGAAACTTCAGTTCCCACTGCAGAGCCCGCATCCGCCACCGGGCGTGATGCACCAGAAGGATGCAGGAGGCCATCAGCCCCAGAAGCCGCAGCATCAACCCGACCGAGACCCGGGATAAAGGGTGAAAGATTGGAATCCGAGCCTGAATATCCCAAACCCGCTGTTCGGGAGGATAAACCCGAAACTGTGCCGAGTCGAGAACCGCTCCGATGAAGAGGAGCTTCTGAGAGGGGCACAGGTGTGACTTCGGCACATTAATGGAAAACCCCAGCTGGTGCAGGAGGTCTGCCGTTGTCTGGAGGTGGCCGACGACTGTCTGGGGCGAGCCTGCCTTTAAACCAGTCGTCTAGGTAGGGGAAGACTGAAACCCCTAACCTGCGCAGATGAGCTGCGACCACCGCCATCACCTTCGTGAACACCCATGGGGCGCTGGTAAGGCCAAAGGGGAGCACAGTAAACGGAAAGTGCCCGTGGCCTACCGTGAACCGCAGGTAGCGCCGGTGGGCCGGCAGGACGGGAATGTGGAAATAAGCGTCCTGCAAGTCCAACGCTACCATCCAGTCTCCTGGGTCCAGGGCAGCTAAGACCTGAGCCAGTGTCAGCATCTTGCGGAGGAAGCTGTTGACGTTCCGTAGGTCCAAGATAGGGCCGTAGGCCCCCTTTGCCCTTCTTGGGTACCAGAAAGTAGTGGGAGTAACAACCACACCCTACTTCCGGCCCAGGAACGCGCTTGATGGCCCCCTTGGCCAAGAGGGCCATAACTTCCTCTTGCAGAAGTTGCAAGTGGTCCCCCGACACGTGGTGGTATTGCGGTGGCATGGCTGGAGGGGTCGCCTCGAAGGGGAGGGAGTAGCCCCTTCGGACGATTTGCAACACTCACCTGTCCGAAGTGACCGCGCGCCAGTGGAAGTGGTGATGGCGAACCCTGCCCCCCACTGGCGTCACATGGGCCTGAAAGCACAGACTAGGAGGCTTTAGAGGCGGATGCTGCGGGGGAAGGTGTGGACTGGCCTCGCCGTTGTCCCCGACCGCCGCCACAGCAGTTTTCACTGCCGCCACCGCATTGGATGTTTGTCTGCAGTGCGTGCCTGGCAACACGTGTGGTAGCGCCCCTTCCTTGGCCACGAAAGGAGCGAAAGGCACCCTTTTGCTGGCGCGGGGCCAAAGACTTGGCCGTAGCCCTGGAGTCCTTAAAGCGCTCAAGAGCATGGTCTGCCTTGTCGCCAAAAAGGCGACGGCCATCGAACGGCATGTCCATAAGAGTGTTCTGGACATCGCCCGAAAAGTTGGCGTACCTCAACCAGGTGTGGCAACGAATCGCCACCGTCGTTGCCATCGCTCTGCCCAGTGAGTCGGTGGTATCCAGCCCACACCGGATAGAAAACCGTGCTGCATCTCGACCCTCTTCAAGGGCTTGGATGAGTTTAGTCCTAACCTCCGCTGGACATTCTGGCAGCACGGCCGCAACCGTGTCCCACAGAGAGTGGGTGTAGCGGCCCAAGAGGCACGCCGTGTTGACTGACCGCAGTCCCAAACTCAGGGAGGAGAATACTTTCTTACCGTATTGCTCGTACCTCTTGGATTCCTGATCGGGCTGGGCCATCGGGAAATGCGGTCTGGGAATTGGAGGCCTAGATGACCAGGCTCTCGGGGTGGGATGGGTGGACAGTAAGCAAGGGTCGCCCGGAGCTGGGCGGTGGCGTCTGGCCACATTCCTATCTACAGGCTGACTTGTAGCGGGCTTGGACCAAGTGCCCAAAAGAACGTCTTTCAAGGCCTCATTAAACGGCAGCAGAGGCTCAGCCGAGCTTAACTGCGGTTTAAGGACCTCAGTGAGGAGGTTAGTCCTCGCGGCCGCGATAGGGAGCTCCGGGCCCAAGGCCTTGGCGGCCTGCTTCAGCACCAGACTGTAGGCAGCCCCCTCCTCCGAAGCCACGGTGGGAGGGGAGACAAAACCAGTGTCTGGCGAGGTGTCCAGCCCACTGGCATCCCCAAGCTCACCTGTCCAGTCCTGCTGAGACTGACACTCCCGTGCCAGAGGGTCCTCAGACCCCTCCCAATCCCCCTCGTCACCCATCTCCTGGTATTGAGGTTCAAAGGAAGGGGCTGGTTCGCTTAAGTAAAAATCTCCAAGGGACGTCTAGAGTGGCGCCGAATCGAGGGTAGGATCAGGGACGGCCGCGCCCGGAGGCGGCGCCGGGGGCGACACCCTAGGGGCCGGGGTTGGTGAGGTCGACCGGCGACAACCCGGAACCGGATCCAGTAAGGGCCTACGGCGCCTGGACCGAAGTCGCCGGTGGTGCCGGGGCCGAAGCAGCCGGCTGCGCAGGGGCCGAAGCACCCGCGGCGTCGGAGCCGAAGCACCCGACACGCTAGGCCCCCCAGTTGGGCCGCTGGGCCCGAAGGCACCGCGGAACCCGGCGGAGGAGGGAGAGACCTCATGGCCATGAGGTAGAGCTCGATCTCCTCCGGCGTCGTGTCATGCCCAGGGACCGGAAGGTATGGGGCAGGCCGAGGCGCCCGCGACTATGTCGGAGCCGCGTGGGTGGTGTCACCCGAACCCCCGGCCGCATCACGCGAGCATCGGGGTGGGTCGGAAGAGCGATGACGCCTTTCCGACCTCTCATGCCTCTTACCTGAGGATCTTGATCCCGAAGACCGATGCGGACTTCCATAGCTATGATGGCTCCGGCCCCGTGACCGGTCCCTCGACCTCCTGTGGGACGGGACCTTGAACTGCGCAGGGCCGACTGCCGGAGCTCAAGCCTTTTGCGAGACCGCTCCCGCCTAGCCTTGGACGTCAGGGCCAGGCCGTCGGTGCAGGTTCGGTCGTCGTGGTCGAGGCCTAGACACTGAAGACACCGGCAATGGGGGGTCGGTAACCGACATCAGTCGGCTGCACTTGGAGCAGGGTTTAAACCCGGGCATCCCTACCGGCACCATCGGAGTCAATCGACTCGAAAAACAGATCAAAAAGATCAAAAGTTTAGTCAAAAAATTACTAAAGGGTACTACTTTTCCGGATCTGCGCTTAGCTGGCGTGAAAAAAAAAAAAAAAAAGAACTGACGCCAGCGCGCGAGGGAGGCGTCTAAGTATTCCGGCGAAGTCATCCCGGCGCAGACGACATTAACGAAGGACGCGGATCCGCAGACGACGCCTACAGACGAGCAGGGGTACTGCTACGTAAAAGTTTCCAGATCCAATCTGACGCCTTGGGGTTATTCTAAGGTAAGGAATCTAATACTAACTTGTTTCTTTCAGATAGTGAATTACAGCCATTTTCGTTTTTCACTATTGTGAGAAGTTGGCCTGATATATGATGCTCACTAGTTCTGGTGATCACCTTGTATCAGTCTAAACAACCCTTATGGTGATTGGTTGTAAGCCAACCTTATAGACCAGCTATCCTAATGGTAGCATGGACAAAGCAGTCTTAGGCTAAACTCTTTTGGCATGTGAAGCCAGCTGTTTTACCACATATAACCCCTTGAATACCAGATGAAAGGACACCACACAGGTTATGAAAATAAATGATATATGTATTACTAACAAACACCTCTGAACTCTTTATGAGATCAGAGGGCTAAGCACATGACAAGATTTAAGAAAAATACAGTAAGTCGCACAAATTACAATGGTGCCCTAGGGGCACAACAAACCATATACTAAGTAAATGGTATAAGGAGATCAATAGAGGAAATGGAGATGTCCAGAGGCTGTAGGATCGCTGGGACACTACTCTAACCTTAGTTAAGGAGCAGGAGGCCCAAGGGACGAGTGTGCAGAGTGTGAACTCACACGCGAATTAGCGGTACAAAGTCAATGGACACAACAAGTTACGAAAAAGGTAAGTAAAAGACAGTTCCGACTGGTTGAGACTAAAACTACAGGATACCTGGACACTAGGAGAGTCAATCTACCCTTGAACACCGAAATGCTCTCGTTACCTCACCCCGGACTGCGGGTGCATAGGTGTGAAAGTGTGTCGGGTTTCCGCTTCTTAGTCTATGGAGCTTTGGAGAAAGATGCTGCAGGCGACCAGGAGGAAGATGTCCAGAGCGATCCAAGGGTGGATCGAAGAAGATGGAGACCTGAAAGCAGAGGGGGATAATGTTCACACTCACTAGCCAGTAACCGGAGTGGAACCAGGAAGGAACCAGATGCTGTTGTCGCAATCAGGTGAAGAGTGGGCGCTTGACTCTGCAGCCACGTGGACCAGGAGGTGTCTTCGACGACCAGGATGGAGGCACGAGCTGTCCCACGCATGCTCTCGCTGTCGGAGGTGTCGGATCTGGATTCAGAGTCAACAGGCCTTGGCAAAGGCAACCCACGTGGTGAGTGTAGATGGCGTCTGGTGCAGACCAGGAGGGTCCGGGGTGCTTCTCTTTTGGAAGGAAGCAAGGGCCAGTCTGGAGCAACCAGACCAGCGGTGAAGATTTCTTGGATCGTCGTCTAGGAGGCCACTAGCCAGCCGGCAAGTGACCAGACAACGCGTCGAGCAGCAATCAAGCAAAAGGGCCCCACGCAGATCTCGTGGATGCTGGAGGGCTGGTCTTTTGTGTAGGAGCTGCTCGGGGCTGGGGCTTCTCAATCTCCAAAGCACTTTCTCGAGGATGCCTCTGAAGTCGTGCTGGAAACGAAGTGCAGTTTCTCCAAGATGGCCGGTCCCACGTGTCTCGTCGCACCCACGGATCTCCGCAGTGCGGCAGATATAGGTAGAGGTCGGAGAGGTCTGGAAGTCCGGGTATCGTCGGGCTCTGAAGTCTGGTTCCACCGGGAAGGACGACAAAGTGAACCGCTAGGACACTTGATGGTGCCTGCTTGTGCAGGGTGGTCACTCCTTAGCCACAAGGGAGGTTTTCTTCAGTCTTCTGTGGAGCAGAAGGTCGAAGTCCAGAGTTTTTTCTTTGTAGTTTCAAATCAGGATTAATCTAATTTGGAATGGGACCAGCTCCTACCTTTATTCTCCTAAAGGGGGCTGTACTGTGACTAGGTCCCTCTTATGGGTAGGACCAGGAAGGGGGGTGGTTACACCCCCTATCCTTTGTCCGGTTTTGCGCCAGAGCTGGAGTGCCCCAGCAACTGGTTTGAACCGGGGTATGCACAGGGACACCTTGTGTGCCCCAGGCATGTCTCATTCCTTTCAGCCCTGTCCTACCTCAATACACAAAATCCTGTCTGGGGTGGTGCTGGCACCTCCCAAGGCAGGAAACCCTTTGTCCAGGCCTCCCTCGCTGGAAGGACTCCCAGCAGCAGGAGGTCAGACTCGGGTCTGTGGTGGCAGCATCCATTTTGTGATGCTGAGGCTCCGTTTAACTTTAACCGGGGTTCTTAGTTATACATGTCTTGTCCCTCTGAAAGGGTGGAATGCTACCCCCGTCGCCAAAACTGGCGAGGGGGTAGTATTCCAATTCGTATGACCCCTTACTCGACATGTTTTGATAATGCTATGCCAAAGTTAGCAATAACCGCGAGGAATATAATGCACTTAAGAGTATATGGTATAGCGTTATCATGGAAACAGCTAAAGGACTTGGTTCCGAAAGCTGCAGACAGGCTCAGCTCATGCTAGAGCACCATCTCACATAATTCCAAGCACTCTGCCTTCAGGATTGATCAGGCCTGCCATAGGAGTGACTTACAGGAGTATATGTGTCCATTTTGGGGTTAGATATAGGTATACTATATCTACAGCAAAGGGTGATTACACCACCTTGCCCCAGCTGTGTTACCAGCCAGTTGTGTCTGTTTAGATGGCCAGCCAGGGGTGGCACAATACATGCTGCAGCCCCTGGTAGGCCTTGGGTGCACTTATGCCCAGGGTACCTATGGTACACTGTACAAGGACTTACAAGAGTGTCCCAATACCAATTGGCAAATGCACCTAAAGTACATGTGGGTTAATTAAGAGAGAGAACAGCTAGGCTGTGGGTCTGATTAGCAGGCCCAAAGCCAGGGAAAGTCGTAAACCAGTGAAGCAAAAAGCAAAAATCTGGGGTGACCATAGGATTGCAGACCCTACTCTCCTACAACTATTGCAAGGCTACCTGTTCTCTATAGGGCAGAATGGGCTGCTAGATTATTACATGTTTATAATCCTAACAGACTCAGAGAACATGGTAGAAATTCGAGGTTAGTACGGCTGGACTCAGAATAATAAAATACATCTTTTAGTGAAGTTTATTTTAATATTCTGTGTTCGCAAATACCGCTTTTAGAAAGTAGGTATTTGCTTTCCTAACCATTTAAGCCTGCATCTGCTAGGTTGTGTATTCCTTGTCTGGAGTTTGAGTGACAGGGCTGGGGGATTCCATGAGACAGAATGAGTCAGCCCAGTGGTGAATAGAGATCTGCATCTAGGTGGGAGGGAGGAGTTGCATTTGGGACCTGAATAGGACTGTGTCTGTCCCCCACAGTGCTGGCTCCACCCCCTATGGTGCGTCTGATGTCTGCCCTGCACACTGAAAGAAGAGAAGGAAGACGGTCAACAAAGTGCTCCAGGACTGTACTTGCCTTCCACCATGCTGGCTCCACCTCCTGTGGGGTGTCTGATGTGCCTGTGCTGTGAAAGGAGTCTGGTAAACAGAGTGCTTCAGAACTAGTTTGGACTAGGCACAGGCCCCTCTCCCCTCAGAGAACAAATGATTTTGGGGTATAAATATTGGGAACCTGGTCCCAAGAAATTAGATCACTCCTGGAACTGACAAGAAGAAACCTCTGCTGAGGAGAAGGAACCTGAAGAAACTGAGGAGAGAATATTCCCAAGCTGAAGTGCTGCTTGGGGGATTGGCCTGCAGTGGTTGCCTGGCTGCCTAGAGAGGAGAAAGGACTTTGTGGATTTTAGCTTTGCTTTTCAACTTGTGCTAAAAAGATCTCCAAGGGCTTAGAAGAGAGCTTGCCTCCTGACCAAAGTCCCAGGACCAATGGACTGCACCAGCCTTTGTGAATTGCTTCTATTCCAGTGGCTGCAGAGGCAGGGAGCTGTGACCGACTCACGACCGGCCCGGTGTCCTGTTGGCACCGCACTGAGCAACGTCCGCCTCGAACAACGCAAGCTCTGCGCTCACAAACTCAGTCTTGACGCCGTCAATTAGCCGTAGCCTGCACCGCGACTGGAAGGACACCGCAACGAGCAACACCTCGCTACACCGAATCAAACTGGTCTGACCGACGCAGTCACTGCTGCTGACTTAGAGTCCTGTGACCGCACCTGATTTAGGCACCGCCTCAAACACTTTCGCGACGCACCACCCGACTCGCACCGCTGTCCGGACTGACTGACGCCAGTTCCCGAACTCCAGCTCGAACACCGCACCGTAAAGCTGGAAGCACTGCAACGAGCAACGTCCGCCCCGAACAACACAAGCTCTGAGCTCACCGACGCCGTCAACGAGCTGTAGCCTGCACCGCGACGGAAGGGACACCGTGACCTGCAACACTTTCTTTTCCTGCACCGCGACGATCCCCGGAACCGGCTCGCACATCCGTGCCGGCCCCCTCAAGAAAAAGGTACTGTGTTTGAGTGTCAACATTTGAGTGGGCCTGGACCGCCGCCGTCCTGGATTTGTTACACTCTGTGTTCTTTCCGCACGCCATAGCCAGACAAGGCTACCGACCCGCACAGAACTTTGATTTACACCCTTTTAACCAGAACTCTTGAAATTTAATAGTACTGTGGATTTTTTTTGTCGTTTATTGGTCCTGTGATAATCCTATATAAATTATAATTATTTTTTTATATAAAACCTTGTGTGGTGTCCATTTGTAGTGTTGTCACTGGGTTACTGTATGTGGTCACAAATGCTAAACTTACATCGCCTCTGAACTAGCCTGGACTGCTCGTGCCACGCAGCCTAGAGGGTGAGCAGGGGTTATTTTAAGAGGGTAATTCCCTGGCCCTGACTAGAGGAGAGGGTCCCTGCTTGTCACAAGTACCTACCTGTGCCAACCAGAGACCCCCAATTCTAACATTGGAAGCAGCGGAAGGATTTCGAATTTGCATTTATGACTCATGTACAGTGATTGGTGAACACTACTTAGTGAGTGCAGACCATAACGCAGCCACGTACTTCTGATACTTGCTTTGGCCAGAGATCTCCATTTTTTAAAATCATGCCTGGTTCAGTCAGAAGGGAAAAGGCAGCATTCATTGCATCTGTTGACTGTGATTGGGAGGGAGAGAAACTAGAAAGCTACACCAACAACCAGCTCAAGAGCTTCTGCAGAAAGTTACAAATTTCCACGGCAGGAATCTCCAAAAAGGAGCAATACCACAAGGCGCTGAGGGCCTGGGTGGAAGCAAGGAATGCCCCTGGAGATCTAGTTGAATATGAGGATGCAGAGCAGCAGCTTGGAGACCACTGGGTCCAGAAGGGTGGGGTGCAACCTCCCCATTGGGTATCAGTGTTTCTGCCAGAGGACTGTCTCCAGAGGAGTTGGCAGACAGGAGAGAAAACAGGATGCATTAAATGGAGATGGCCAAGCTCCAGTTAAGGGTACAACTGGAGTTAGAGGCAAAGAAAATGCAAATGGAACATGAGTTGATGGTGAGGGAGCTTGATTTAGAGCTCGAGGGGCTTGAGGCCATGAGTGTCTCAGCCCAGCAACAAGAAATGTGTGTAGCTCAGAGATTGAGTTTAGCTGAGTTGGAGGTTGAGTCCAGCTCAGATGGAAGCAGCCAAATTGAATTTTCTAGTGCTGAGGGAGTAGTACACACACCCAGAGATGAGGCACCTGACTTGGAGGGGGTTAACCTACACCAGGAGGTTCAAGGACGTGAGGTAGCTCCAGTAGTGCGCAGTGTCCCTGAAGGGAATAGGGTAACTGGTGTAGGGGTTCATGGTCCTAGTAGTGGGAGGGACACTCTGATGACTCTAGATGAGAGGTGAAGGGAGAGGGGTTTCCCCAAAGCTGACGTTCTGGTATGTGAGTGTGGAGACCGCCCAGAAGAGTGTGGGTTGTGTGACAGTCAGATACTGTATTGCCAATCTCAGGAGAATGGGGTGGAGTAAGTGTGAGGCAAAGGATGGTGAGGTGAGGGATAGTTTGGTTAACCCTTGTAGGTGGCTGTGTGATCCAATTGTGGGAGAGCATATTGTAAGACCCTGTTTTCCAAAGCTATGCCAACACCTGTTGGAGAGTGAGTTCTCCGACACCAGGCAAATCACGTTGGAGGCAGACCTTTTGGTCGATTCCAGAGGGTCTGAAGAAGCATTGAGGAGTGAGTTCAACAAGAGTGGCTCAAGTATCTTCCAGTCCTGTGTGATGGAAGAGGTTCAGTGTAGCCCAGTTAGGTCTCAGTGTAGTGGGAGGGGTGTAGGGGCTCACATCCTGTCTCAGAGGAGGAGTGAGTGAGTGAGTGTAGGTTCTATCCCAAGGTACCTGAAACCCAGTCTCAGGGCCTGGATTTTATCTTAAGGGATTATCAGGTCGGGGGCCTAAGCTGTACTTGTAGGCCATTCGAGGAGGATCTCCCAGTTTCTAGAGAACGTGGAGCCTCTGTAAGCAGAGCTCAAGTAGTTCTGGTGTCTGGCAGTGCCGCTCCAGTTGGGAGGGTGCACAAGTCCAGATGGAGGGGCGAGAGGGGTAAAGAGTCCCCAGTGGAAAAACCAGTGGGTAGGGGCCAGCCAGAAGGGCTGCATCACTAGTGAATGACCATGGTGACACCACTTCTTTCCTGGGGGATCTTCGCGCACTGTCAGATGGAAAGGGTTCGGGAGATCTGCGCCAGGCAGACTGTAACATGACACATGAGTTATGTGTATCCCTAGGGGAGGGTATATGCACTCCCCAGGAAGTCCTGGTTTGCCAGGTAAGTGTTCAACTCCAGGGTTTAGTCCCTGAGTGGGGAAGCCAGGTACAGCGGTTACCTGACCTGGAGGGAGGGACATCTGTAATCAGTGTCCCTACCAGTCTGTCTGCTTGGTGTACCACTCCAGGTGGAAGGGTACAGCCATCTGGAAGGGGGTGCAGAGGGAGGGAGTCCTTGCCTCTGACCCTGGTTCAGCCTGAGGTTTTAGACCCTAGGTTAGAGAGCCAGGTTCAGGTGTTGTCTGACCTGGAGGAAGGGGCAACTGTAATAGGTGTCCCGACCGAGGTAGCTTCCAGGGGTACCACTCCAGTTGGGAGGGTGCAGTGCTCTGGAAGGGGGTGCAGAGGGAGGGAGTCTTTGCCTTTGACCCTGGTGCAGCCCGAGGGTTTAGGCCCTGATTTGGAAGGCCATGTTCAGGGTGTCCCCCCCTGAGCTGGTAGCCCAGTTGCAGGATAGAACCCATGAACTGGTGGGCGAATTGTGCAGGACACCTACTACAGGTGCCCTGACAATTCTAGAAGGGGGTACCGCTCCAGGTGGGAGGGTACAAAGCCCCAAGGAGGAGGAACGGGTGTGGGAGAACCTACCCCAGTCTCTGGTTAAGCTACCAGGTATAGGCCTAGGGCTGGTTGGTCAGTGCCAGGAAGTCATACCTAACCTGACAGGAGGGAGTGGACAAAGGGTGCCAAGCACCTGGGGTTACTGCCCACAGCTCTCTGACGCCACAGAGGTTTGAGATCCCTGAGAGGCATAAGGCATGGGTCTCATCGCTGACTACTGTCAGTGGCCACTGTGACTTGCTGTCTGACTGTTGGGACACACCTGTGAGCAAGTTAAGGTTAGATGCTGCACAGGTGGTGTCCATGGGTGAGAAAAAGGGTTCCCCATGGATTAGCTTGGTGGACCCCGAGAGTATGGCAAGAGGAATTGAAATGGGTTCAGATTGGCATAGAACTGGAATGTGTCCCTGCTGTTGCGGGCCAGGTTCATGTTATACCGCCCAAAGAAGGGAAGCCCATCAAGGTAGTGATTGGTCTACCCTGCGTTTTAGCTGGAAGGGGGTTGTGTTGGACTTGGCTCTTTTTGCAGGGTCATCCCTGAACTTTTAGCCTTCCTCCTATATTTTTTCTGACCTGTTGGCTATTTTATGACTCTGGGCACTTTACCATAGTGATTCCATGATTGGATGTTGGTTTACTTGTCAGACCCTAGTACAGTGCACTGAGTGTGCCCTACGCGTGTACATCCAAATGCTGCTAGTGGGCTTGCAGCACTGGTTGTGCCACCCACAGAAGCAGCCTTGTAAAATGTGTCTAAGGTCTGCCATTGCAGAACCTGCGTGCAGTCTAGTAATGTCATGCTGACTGGGCAAGTGCACCCACTTGCCAGTCCCTAAACCTTACCTTGTCTTCATATTAACCACCCTCATGTTCGGCCCAAGGGCAGGGTGCATTGTAAGAAAACAATTTACTTACCTGTAACTTTGGTTCCCCAGTATTGGTAACTTCCATAGATTCCCATGCTTCGTATCATTCTGAGTCGTCGGAATGGGAGCCTCGGTAAATAAAAAAATATAACCATAGAAACAAAAGAGAAAATAGGCTTAGGCCTCATCTCATTTTGTATCCTATCACCCTCTGTGTAAAAGAGACCAAACTTCCGTCAGGACCAATCAGAACAGCCTCACCTCATAGAACCTTCCTGAGAGAGCTCAGAGCCTCAGATTTTCGTAGCTGTTGTGCAAACCGCCACTATCTCTGTAAAAAGACTGAGCTTTCCCAGGGGAGGAGGGTGGACGCATTGGAATCTATGAAAGTTACCAATACTGGGGAACCAAAGTTACAGGTAAGTAACTTGTTTTCTTACCCCAGTGTTGGAACTTTCATAGATTCCCATGTGTTGTATCAGAATAGCCAGCAGTAAATCACCAAAGCACATTTTGTCATATATATATAAATATAGAGCATTACATGCCCACTAGCGATGTTTACAGCGAACATTGATAAATTGTTACAATAAGAAAAGAAAATATCACTGAAACAAAATGTGCAACACAGGAAGGAGGGATTGTAGGGAAAGCTCACCTCTCACTGAAACAGATTCCTGAGGACTGCTTGACCAACAGCAGCGTCGTCCTGTCCTGTAGACTCTAGGCAGTAATGCTTTGTGAAGGTATGAGTACTGCTCCACGTTGCTGCCCTGCATATGTCCTTGATCGTGACTCGTGAAAAAAGAGCCACCGAAGATGCCACCGCTCTTGTGGAATGCGCACAAACCTTTCTGCAAAGAGGTTTGCCTGCCTCCTGATGGCAGAATTGAATCGCACTGGAGATCCAGCGGGAAATGCTTGTCTTTGTTAAAGCACATCCCTTCCGTGGTGCGCTATAGGCGACAAACAACTGCGATGACTTTCTAAAGGACTTTGTGCGCTCCAAATAGAATTTCAAGCATCTTTGAACATCCAAAGAATGCAATGTTCGTTCCACCGGAGTAGAAGGCCGCAGAAAAAATGATTTTAGAATCAAGGGTTCATTCAAATGGAACTCTGACGGAACCTTCGGGATGAACATTGGATTAGTTCTAAGGATAAGAACATCTCTTTTGAAATGAAGGAAAGGTTCCACTATGGACAGCGCCTGAAGCTCACTAACCCTCCTAGTCTATGTTAGAGCTAAGAGGAGGGCTAACTTCCAAGATAGGAATTTCAAGTCCGCCTTGTGAATAGGCTCAAACTGAGCCTTCATTAGTTGAGCCTACACCAGGTTGAGCTGCCAAATTGGAGGAGGTGGACGAACTGGAGGATACATCCGAAACAGGCCTTTCAAGAACTGTTTAATAATTCTAGAAGACCATAGAGAAGGGCCTAATGAAGTTCGCCTGAACCTTGAGATGGCTGCCAGATGCACCTTGACTGTAGAGTGAGCCAAACCAGACTTAGCTAACAATAGTATATATGGCAAAATTTGATGAGGAAGAGACTTGTAAGGATGGAGACGTTTTCTCTGCCACCACAGGCAGAATCTTTCATTTTGCTTTGTATGTCTTATTAGTACATGGCGCTCGAGCCTGGGACAAAACCTCTCTACACTCCTTGGTGAGATTCACATGTCGGAATTCTCTGTATTCAGGAGCCACGCTGTTAAATGCAGCGACCCCGGATCCATATGGAGCACCTGACCTTGATCCCTTGACAACAGACGGAACTAGTTGCAGGTGAATTGGACGATCCTGAGAGAGTAGAAGTAGTTCTGTGTACCAGAACTGCCGGGGCCACGCTGGAGGAATGAGAATCATCCTGCATGGCTCCGCTTTGATCTTCCGGAGCACTCGTGGAATATGAGGAATTGGTGGAAAAGCGTAAAAGAATGCGCCGAACAAAGCCATTGAAAGCGCATTCCCCAAGGATCCCTGATGGTGTTTCTTGCTTGCGTAGAACCGGCATTTGGCGTTCTCCGGAGACGCAAAGAGGTCTATGGTCGGTGTTCCCCAGACTGAGAACACTTCCTTTAGAACGGACTGATTCAATTCCCATTCGTAATTTGCCCGTTTCTGGCGACTTAATGCATCTGCTGTAATATTGAGAGAGCCTGGCAGGTGTTCCGCTTGTAGAGTGACTTTGTGAAGAATAGCCCAATCCTAAAGTCCTTGGGCTTCCTTAGACAGAGTTTGTGATGTCGTCCCCCCTTGCTTGTTGATATAGTGCATGGCCGTCGTATTGTCCGTCCGGACCAGCACTGTGCGATTTTGAACTCTCGGGAGGAAAGCTTGCAAAGCTAACCGAACGGCTGTCAGTTCCAAAAAATTGATGTGGCACTGGCGCTGTTCTGGACTCCAGTGTCCACTGATTTGAAGTTCTTGGAGAACTGCTCCCCAGCCTTCTAATGAGGCATCCGTTGTTAGGACCATAGGAGATGGAGGAATCCTGAATGTTAGACCTTCTGCGATGTTCTCTTTCACCAACCACCACTAGTATGCCTTTTTCATATGCGGTGTAACCACAATTTTGTCGTTGAACGAGCCCTCTGCCTGGCACCATTGTTTGTCTACTTCCTCCTGCAGAGGACGCATCCGCAGTCTGCAATGCGGTGCTAATGGTATGCAAGATGAAATCGATCCGAGCAGGGACTTGTAGCACCGAACCGAAAGGGATTTCTTTTTCCGCACCTGGCGAGCTAGGAGCATCAGTTTTTGCTGACGTTCGTCTGAAGAACGAGCTTTGCACTGTTCCGTGTCTAAAATGGCCCCTAGGAATCTTGCGGACCTGGAAGGTCGAAGAACTGACTTCTTCTCGTTGAGCTGAAGGCCCAGGTGATTGAACAATTGGATGCAAGTTGAAATGGCCTTGGAAGTTTCTTGGAAAGATGGAGCCTTGACTAGCCAGTCGTCCAAGTAGGGGGAAGACTTCCAGAGATTGCTTCCTGAGGAAAGCCGCCACTGGTGCCAGCACCTTTGTCAAAATCCGTGGAGCCGACCGAAGGCCAAATGGAAGAACTTTGAATTGGAAATAACTCTTGCCTACTGTGAAGCGTAAATATTGCCTGTGAGCTGGGTGGATTGGTACGTGGAAGTGCGCATCTTCTAAATCCAGAGACGCCATATAGTCTCCCGGGTTCAGTAGGCGAAGAATATCCTGGAGAGTGACCATCCTGAAAGACAGTTTGATGAGATAAGTGTGGAGCTCTCGTAGATCTAAAATGGGGCGGCAAGTATCTGCCGTCTTTCGAACCAGGAAGAACCTGAAATAAAAACCTCTGCCCCTGAGAGAGAGGTACCGGCTCTATTGCCCCCTTGATGAAAAGCTGGTGGGCTTCGAGGCGTAGCAGACCCAGATGTCTTGATTGATTGGCGCCTGGAACTCTAGTTGAAGGAAGATCTCGGAACTCCAGCGTATGGCCACTCTGAACAATATTCAGGACCCACTGGTCTGATGTTATCTTTCCCCAGCTGTCCAGACAAAAAGTTATCCTGCCCCCTACTGATGTTACTGTCAGGGGAGGAACAGTAGAAAGAGCCAGGAGGCCGCTACGGTCTCTTGGCATTGTCGCGACCCTGGCAATTCTGACGCCCTCTCTGAGATTGGCGAGAGTAAGACGCCGATTGGCCTTGGCGTTGATTTGAATATGGAGTCTTGTAAGACTGTGAAGTCTACGTTGAATATCTTTGCTGTTTGTTGCCTCTATAAGTAGAGAAACCCCTGCCTCTCGCTCCTTTGAATGGGACCTTTCGATAATTCAACGACCTCAAGGACTTTGCTGTGTTGGTGTCCTTTTTGATATTTTGTAGGGCGTCATCCACATGCTTGCCGAACAGCATTTCACCATCAAATGGGAGGTCCAGGATCTTACTTTGGATCTCTTGACAAAACCAGGTAGCTCGCAACCAGCCCTGACGGCGCAATACCGCCGAACCGGCCAAATATCGAAAAACAGTGGAAGCTATGTCCATTGCACAATCAATCCCTTCCGTGGATGATCTTTCTCCCTCCATCAGAACTCTCCTGGCCTCCTCCTTCGCCAAGTCTGGTAGTTGTTCCACAAATGGCTGCAAGTCGCACCACATCTGGCGATTGTACCTGCCTAGAATGGCTAGAGCATTCGCTGCTCGGACAAGAAAGCTGGCCATGGAGGAAAATCTTTTACCCACGTTATCCAAGCGCCTCCCTTCCTTGTCTGGAGCCGTAGTTAGAGGCGTCGATGGGCTTTTGGATTTGCTCTGTGCTGCCTGCGAGATCACAGAATCAGGCTTAGGCTGTCCAAGAACACACGTTGGACTGCCATCCGGGGCTTTTTATTTCTTCTCCAGCCGGGGAATAACAGGGATGACTGTGGCAGGGTTTTGCATGATCTTGATTCCTTCATCCCACACATGCTCAATTATGGGAATGGACCTAACTGACCTCCTGTAATCTTCCTTGAAGTCATAAAGGAAACAGTCAGACTGTTCCGTTGTAATTGGCAGTCCAAACCTCTTCGATGCCCTTTCCATGAGGTTATGGAACCCCCTAATATCAGTTGGAGGAGACACCGTCTTGTCCCGTCCCACGACATCCGGATCTTGCAAACCACTTTCGCCGAGATCCAAGTTTGGGTCTGGCAAAGGATCAGTTAATGGATCACCCTGATCACCGTCGTCATCATCATCATCATCCTCCACATCCCGTATGTAGGAGAGTAGGGTCTGCAATCCTATGGTCACCCTAGATTTTTGCTTTTTGCTTCACTGGCTTACGAATTTCCCTGGCTGTGGGCTTGCTAATCAGACCCACAGCCTAGCTGTTCTCTCTCTAAATCGACATCCATGTACTTTAGGTGCATTTACCAATTGGTATTGGGTCACTCTTGTAAGTCATTGTACAGTGTACCATAGGTACCCAGGGCATAAGTGCACCCAAGGCCTACCAGGGGCTGCAGCATGTATTGTGCCACCCCTGGCTGGCCATCTAAACAGACACAACTGGCTGGTAACACAGCTGGGGCAAGGTGGTGTAATCACCTTCTGCTTTAGATATAGTGTACCTATATCTAACCCTAAAATGGACACATATACTCCTATAAGTCACTCCTATGGCAGGCCTTATCAAACCTGGAGGTAGAGTGCTTGGAATTATGTGAGATGGTGCTCTAGCATGAGCTGAGCTTGTCTGCAGCTTTCGGAACCATGTTTAGCTGTTTCCATGATAACGCTATACCATATAATCTTATGTGCATTATAATCCTCGCGGTTATTGCTAACTTTGGTATAGCATTATCAAAACAGGTCGAGTAAGGTGCCATACGAATTGGAATACTACCCCCTCGCCAGTTCTGGCGACAGGGGTAGCATTCCACCCTTTTAGAGGGACACGACATGTATGTAACTGAGAACCCCGGTTAAAGTTAAACAGAGCCTCAGCATCACAAAATGGATGCTGCCACCACAGACACGAGTCTGACCTCCTGCTGCTGGGAGTCCTTCCAGCGAGGGAGGCCTGGACAAAGGGTTTCCTGCCTTGGGAGGTGCTAGCACCACCCCAGACAGGATTTTGTGTATTGAGGTAGGACAGGTTAAAAGGAATGAGACATGCCTGGGGCACACAAGGTGT
This sequence comes from Lissotriton vulgaris, assembly GCF_964263255.1. NCBI lineage: Eukaryota > Metazoa > Chordata > Amphibia > Caudata > Salamandridae > Lissotriton > Lissotriton vulgaris. Next base: position 584,041,440 of record NC_141694.1, read on the forward strand.
CCCTGTGCATACCCCGGTTCAAACCAGTTGCTGGGGCACTCCAGCCCCAGCTCTGGCGCGAAACCGGACAAAGGATAGGGGGTGTAACCACCCTCCTTCCTGGTCCCACCCATAGGAGGGTCCTATTCACAGTACAGCCCCCTTTAGGAGAATAAAGGTAGGAGCTGGTCCCATTCCAAATTAGATTAATCCTGATTTGAAACTACAAAGAAGAAACTCTGGACTTCGGCGTTCTGCTCCACAGAAGACTGAAGAAATCTCCCTTATGGGCAAGGAGTGACCACCCTGCACAAGCAGGCACCATCAAGCATCCTAGCGGTTCACTTTGTCGTCCTTCCAGGTGGAACCAGACTTCAGAGCTCGACGATACCCGGACTTCCAGACCTCTCCGACCTCTACCTATATCTGCGGAGATCCGTGGGTGCGACGAGACACGTGGGACCGGCCATCTTGGAGAAACTGCACTTCGCTTCCAGCACGACGTCAGAGGCATCCTCGAGAAAGTGCTTTGGGGATTGAGAAACCCCAGCCCTGAGCAGCTCCTGCACAGAAGATCAGCCCTCCAGCATCCACAAGATCTGCGTGGGGCCCTTTTGCTTGATTGCTGCTCGACGCATTGTCTGGTCACTTGCCGGCTGGCTAGTGGCCTCCTACACGACGATCCAAGAAATCTACACCGCTGGTCTGGTTGCTCCAGACTGGCCCTTGCTTCCTTCCAAAAGAGAAGCACCCCGGACACTCCTGGTCTGCACCAGACGCCATCTCCACTCAACGCGTGGGTTGCCTTTGCCAAGGCCTGTTGACTCTGAATCCAGATCCGACACCTCCGACAGCGAGAGCATTCGTGGGACAGCTCGTGCCTCCATCCTGGTCGAAGACACCTCCTGGTCCACGTGGCTGCAGAGTCAAGCGTCCACTCTTCACCTGATCGCGACGACAGCATCTGGTTCCTTCCTGGTTCCACTCCGGTCACTGGCTAGTGACTTTGAACATCGTCCCCTCTGCTTTCAGGTCTCCATCTTCCTCGATCCACCCTTGGATCGCTCCGGACATCTTCCTCCTGGTCGCCTGCATCTTTCTTCAAGGTTCCATAGACTTCGACGCGGAACCCAGACACTTTCACACCTATGCACCTGCAGCCCATGGGTGAGGTAACGAGAGCATTTTAGTGCTCAAGGGTAGATTGACTCTCCTAGTGTCCAGGTATCCTGTAGTCTTAGTCTTAACCAGTCGGAACTGTCTTTTACTTACATTTTCGTAATTTGTTCTGCCCATTGACTTTGTTCCGAATCTCGCGTCCCGTGGTCCTCCTGCTCCTTACCCAAGGTTAGCGTAGTGTAGTCCCAGCGAACCTACAGCCTGGGCATCTTCATTTCCTCTATCAATTTCCTTATCCAATTACTTAGTATATGGTTTGTCGTGCCCCTAGGGCACCATTGTAATTTGTGCAACTTATCGTATTTTTCTTAAGAGTCTTGTTATGTGCTTAGCCCTCTGAACTCAAAGAGTTCAGAGGTGTTTTGTTAGTAATACATATATTGTTTATTTTCATAACAACCTGTGTGGTGTCCTTTCATTTGGTATTCAAGGGGTTATATGTGGTAAAACAGCTGGCTTCACATGCCAAAATAGTTTAGCCTAAGACTGCTTTGTCCATGCTACCATTAGGATAGCTGGTCTATAAGGTTGACTTACAACCAATCACCATAAGGGTTGTTTGGACTGATACAAGGTGATCACTAGAACTCGTGAGCATCATATATCAGGCCAACTTCTCACACCGTACATCCTCATTGATCTCTCTCCTAGGCTCAGGTTCTATTGGCCGTGGGACCACCACTGGAATGACAGCTGGTGGCGTCCGAGGTACCACTGGAATAGGAGGTTGTTCTGGCTGCACTGTAGACTGTGGTGGAAACCTGTTCCTGTAGTCCTGCAGCATCAATTGTAGATCTGAAACTAGAGAGGCCGGCATGGCCACCATGTCTTGACTCAAGCCCGAGGGATGTTACTGTTGAGAATCAGAACGTTGAACCCCTGGGTCATCGTGATGTTCATAGTATTCTTCAGTGTCTTGACACTTGACATTTAAATCTGAAGGACTGTAGGCATCCCCATATTGACCCCTGTCCTCTTCCTCCGACTCATTATCCAGTAGCATTGTTGTAGGCAAGGGTGTAACCCGTCTCGGAGACGTAATCTCTGGTGTTATTCGAAGTTACTGTATTGGAAACTGCATTTTTTGAGTCGTCGACGAGTCGTCGTCGGAGCAATCGTCGTCGAAGGAATAGTCGACAGCCCACCGGACCTAGTCGGCGAAGTCATCATTGTCGTCTAAGGAATGATAGTCGACGGCCTCGTCGACGAACTCATAGTCACCAGCATGATTGTCGTTGTCGACAACAAATTTGTCGTCATAGTCTTAGTCGTCGAAGCAGCCGTCGACAGTACCTTCGATGACATTACTAGCGACGACGAGGCAGAAACCATCTTCGACGAACATGAAGGTACCTTAAACGTCGACGGAGTCAAAGGCGTCGTCGGCACCACCATCGACGGAGCCAATGGAGCACTTGATGCTTTAGTAGAAGCAATCGTCGTCGACGTACCAGCCATTTTCATCGTCGACGGACGCTGTTTTTTGTCAGATTTTGTCTCTGGAGTGACTGCAGAGAGTTTCTTGCTGTCTTTCTACTTTTGGGACTTTTGAGAAGTGATAGGAACTTCCTTGTTGTCCTTTTTGGCTGTGTCCATCCCAGCAGCCTGTCCCAGCCTCTCCTTTTCACCTCGGTCAAGAGATTTAATGGGACTAGCCATCTCAGACCTATCAGAGATCTTATGAGAGGCCTTAACAGGAGGCTCATTAGAAGTAGAGGAGAACCTACCCCTCTTCTTGGATCTCCTGGAGGTCGAGGCAGATGTAGAATCCTCCTCATCAGACGAGAGCACCTCCTTCCGAGTCTTCATCTTCTGAAGCCAGGTCAACAGCCGGCCCTCTCTGTCTCGCAAAGTCTTCGTAGAAAAAGTTCTACATATTTTGCAATCTGTGGCCTTGTGGTCAGGATATAAGTAGTAAATACAGCTTTCTTTTCCTTGTCAGACATTGTTGATTTAAGTTGAAAAGTTGAAGTAATAAGCTTAATAGAATGAAAAAACTGAGCAGAGCTCAGTTGAGACTCACTAGCACAACGTGCGGTAGAAAAATCTGAGGGTCTGAGCTCTCTCAGGAAGGTTCTATGGGGTGAGGCTGTTCTCATTGGTCCTGACAGAAGTTTGGTCTCTTAAACAAAGAGGGTGATAGGATGCAAAATGTGATGAGGCCTAAACCTATTTTCTCTTTTGTTTCTATGGTTATATTTTTTTATTTACCGAGGCTCCCATTCCGACGACAGGGAATGATACAAAGCATGGGAATCTATGAAAGTTAGCTTGCAGTACCCCCCACTGGGAAGGAGCACGCCCCACGACCAAGATGTAGTAAGACGATATTACTTTGTCAACTGACATAAGAGCAGAAACATTTGCATTCACTGCCGAAGCCAGTGAGAGAATGTATTCCCTAATACAGACTGAAACATATGAACACACTTTTACCAAAAATAAGGAACAGCAAATTAAACATTTACTCTATCTAACCAGAAAAGAAATTAACCATCCGCTTCACGCCAGTACCATGGTGAAATACCTTAAAGCCCAACGAATACCTAGAGGCCTTCAAATTTCCCTGAGACCATCACTATGTAAAAACTCAAAACCTTTCACGGAACGGTGGTATGCCATCTTAAATAAGTGCAGTCTAGATTTGATCCTGTTAATAATCGAAGAATTGTCCAAAATTCTAGAGGAACTGGCTACTGAAATTAAAAACACCACTGAGGAACTAAAAAAAGCCATCACGGAGGAAGAATTGAAAAAAATATTAGAGGATATTAACAGCCAACTAACTAAACACATTCAAGAAGTGAATGAACGGAAACTAAGAAAATACAAGAGAGACACTCTTGATTACAAGAAGTATATACTTGGGCGGAAATTTACGCTAAAAGCGTCAAACCAAGACCTATACATCACACACCGATTCGTCATCAACCGACAGTGAAAGACAACAACTACAGATGGTCGTAATCGTAGAACTCAACCCCCACCCGAGAAAGTTGGTCCACCGACTACGGTGCCTTTTTTAGTAGAGAGCCCCACAGAAACAGAAGACCCCGGAGGGGAGGCCGAAAAAAACAAAGAAAAAGCACAAGCACAAACCAGGACCATGACCAAAAAGGACATACCGAAGAAACATCAAAAGACATAAAAAATCTGGTGATTAAAATCTCGGATGACAATCTAAACAAAATTCAAATTGAGACACTTCAGAAGGGCATGTCATATGTACCGACAGCACACACCAACAAATTGGAACTAGATGTAAGCTTGTTTAAACTAACTCGGAAAATGAGACTGCGACCTTTTTTTGACAATGTGGCCATTGACACCGGACCAAAACCCCAAGATGAATTAAAGGGCTTAAAGACGCACAGCACTTATATGCCATCGATCAGCCACAAAACCATCGATCTTTTTGAGGAACTCTGCAAACGAGACATCAGCAAAATTCAATTTTCACAAAAAAAGCAAAAGACGCAACATGACCAATAAAGAATATGGAATAATTGGAGCAATAGCCAGAAATGACAAAATCGTATGCCAAAAGGCAGACAAAGGAGGAGCACTTGTGATACTAAACACATCCTATTATGAGACAGTGGTCAAAGAACACATTGAGGATGAACAACTATACATGGGAATTGACTTTAAGTCAACAGAAGAAATTCAAAAAACTTTGCAGTCCATTCTACAAAGAGCAGAAGATAAGGGCACCATAACTGCAAAATAACGCAAATATCTTACACAAGAGAGCCCCAGCAGTCCCATTCTGTACATGGTATCAAAGGTACATAAAGATGCGAAAAGACCACCGTGCCGCCCTATTGTGTCCACGAAAAGAAACCTTCATGAACCTGTGGGTAAATTTCTAGACAAATACATGCAACCATTGGTATTGAAATCCTGGTCTTACATCAAAGACAACAGATTTCTTGAACAAACTTCAACTACTTGATATCCAAGGAGATATTGTGATGGCAACAATAGACGTAAAGGCGTTGTATACGTCAATACCTCATCGAGAGGGACTAGAAGCGATAGAACATGCCTTGTTGAACAGCATGTATTCACATGACTTACAAATACTCTTAATGGAACTTATGGAATTTACCCTTATGAACAGTTACTTTAAATACAACAAGATGGTTCATCCAACGCAGTGGAACTTCAATGGGCAATTGCGCCTGCCCGGCGTACGCAAATTTGTACATGGCTACATTCGAGGAACAATACATCTATCAGAACCAACTATGGGCATCAGACTTACTCATGTAAGATTCATAGATGATATCTTCATCATATGGCAAGGAGAAACAGAATCCCTTACAAATCAACTGGAAACACTAAACACGAGAAATGACCGGATTGGGTTCACATGGCAAATCCACAGCAACAGAATACAATTTCTAGATGTGTAAATCACAAGAGAAGGAAACAAATTCCGTTCGAACCTGTACCGTAAACCCGCAGACAGGAACAATCTTTTAAAGTATGAAAGTCATCACCCACAGTCTCTTAAAACACACCTGCCCTATTCTCAATTTCTCTGGGTCAGGAGAGTGGTCTCAGATACACAAGATTGCCAAGAACAATTGAAAATAATGGAACATAGATTTTTAGATAGGGGATATCCTACAACCACCGTTAAAACAGCGTTAACAAGAGCACAACAAAAATCGAGAGAAGAACTACTTACCACCAAGAAAAAAACAGCAGATAACAATCACATGCGTTAGTAAATTTTCGAATGTGAGTTGTCAATTCACGAAGATCATTAAGAAACATTGGCAGATGCTAAAACTAGAAACTGATTTCAAAGGAATATTTGATGAAGACCCATTATTTGCCCACACCAGAGGCCAAAATTTGGGAGAAATGTTAAAAACCAGAGAGGAACAACCCTCGTTGAATTCATTCAGAGGAACAGTACCATGCATGAACTGCAGCAATTGTCACAACATAATGAAAGGCAACACAATCTCCCACCCCATGAAAGGACACAAAATTCCATTAAAGGTTAATGCCATGTGTGATACCATGACCATAATATATATGTTGAAATGCCTGTGTGGGTCAGTATATGTTGGACATACGGAGAGAAAGCTTAAAACCAGATTAACAGAGCACAAGAGCAACATAAGAACTGGCATGCTTAAATCCACAGTGGCCACACACTTCCTGGAAAAACGACATCACATAAGTCAACTGCGGGCATGTGTCCTGGAATCCATTCCTAAAGCAGAAGGCCCCCCATAACAAAAAGAACTTACTCAAACGAGAGAATTATTGGATTTACCATCTCAACAGCCTGAAGCCAAACGGGCTCCATGATCGGACAGAATTTCTTTGTTATTTGTAATCGTTTGATATCCATAACGTTAACTGCGATACATGGAGGTTTAAAGATAGCCTGATATCCGAAACGTCTATCTATGAAAAGCTTTTTATTGTTACTATGGATACCGGCAGAAGCATGCGCAGCGTTATTCACTTTCCATAGCAGACATTCAATAGTCAATAAAGTTACACATTTAAAAAAAAAAAAGACGTAGCAACCAACTCCACGCGCGTAATATGCAGTGCGTGAATACCCGTCCTGCACCAGCTCTGTAACACAGACCGCATGAACACAACGAAGAGTAAGGAGGTCGCGTTAGAACTGCACGCGAGGTAAGATTAATTACATTTAGACTGAGCGCGTTAGCAGCAGACATCCAGCTAGCAGTTAAGCGGCAAAACATGTGCATAGATGTGCGTTTGTGAACGTTCTGATGATATTCAATAGAACTTTTGACTAATAGGAGGGTTTAAACAAACCGTGTGTTTAACATCAAGAGCAGTAACTACACTTACCTAGAATAGTAGTGTGAGCGCATAAGCATGAATTGGGAAAGATAGAGTTCACGTTATAAAGTATGTTAATTTGCTTATTTCAGATTTTCCCTGATGAAGGTGCCTGGGGCACCGAAATGCATTGGAATTATGCAACATGTGTTAGAAGATGGTTCAAAATATGTGAATAAAAACATATGCAGAAGAAAAGAATAAAGAGAACTTTGTAAAGAATAAGTTTACAGCGAAATTAATGGACAAACGGTTTTTGAAAAAACACTTTTAGCCGAATATAGTTCAGCCCCCATATCAGTGCCAAGGGTGAGAGACCTATGGTGTAATAGATCTGCTACACTAGAAATATATGAAAGTTCCAATACTGGGGTAAGTATAAGGTAGGACAAGCCCCGATGTGTGTGGCATGTCCTAATATTGAATTGCATCCATTTTCGTTTTTCACTATTGCAAGGCTACCTGTTCTCCATAGGCCAGAATGGGCTGCTAGATTATTACATGTTTATAATCCTAACAGAATCAGAGAGCATGGTAGAAATTAGAGTTTAGTATGCCTGGACTCAGAATAATAAAACACCTATTTTAGTAAAGTTTATTTTAATATTCTGTGTTTGTAAATACCACTTTTAGAAAGTAGGTATTTGCTTGCCTAACCATTTAAGCCTGCCTCTGCCAGGTTGTGTATTCCTTGTCTGGAGAGTGACAGGGCGGGGGGATTCCAGGAGACAGAATGGGTCAGCCCAGTGGTGAATAGAGAGATCTGCATCTAGATGGGAGGGAGGAGTTGCATCTGTGACCTGAATAGGACTGTGCCCATCCCCCACAGTGCTGGCTCCACCCCCTGTGGTGAGTCTGATGTCTCTGCCCTGCACACTGAAAGAAGACGGTCAACAAAGTGCTTCAGGACTGTACTTGCCTTCCACCAAGCCGGATCCACCTCCCGTGGGGCGTCTGATGTGCCTGCCCTGTGCTGTGAAAGGAAAGGAGAAGTCTGGTAAACAGAGTGCTTCAGAACTAGTTTGGACTAGGCTCAGGCCCCTCTCCCCTCAGAGAACAAAGGCTTTTGGGGTATAAATATTGGGACCCTGGTCCCAAGAAATCAGATCACTCCTGGAACTAACAAAAAGAAACCTCTGCTGATAAGGAACCTGAAGAAACTGAGGAGAGACTATTCCCAAGCTTAAGTGCTGCTTGGGGGGATTGGCCTGCAGTGGTTGCCTGTCTGCCTAGAGAGGAGAAAGGACTTTGTAGATTTTACCTTTGCTTTTCAACTTGTGCAAAAAGATCTCCAAGGGCTTGGAAGAGAGCTTGCCCCCTGACTGAAGTCCCAGGACCACTGGACTTCACCAGCCTTTGTGAATTGCTACTATTCCAGTGGCTACAGAAGCAGGGAGCTGTGACCGACTCTCACGACCGGCCCGGTGTCCTGTTGGCACCGCACTGAGCAATGTCTGCCTTTAACAATGCAAGATCTGTGATCACCGACTCAGTCTTGACGCCGTCAACGAGCTGTAGCCTGCACCACGACTGGAAGGACACCGCAACGTGCAACACCTTGATACACCGAATTAAACTGGTCTGACCGACGCGGTCACTGCTGACCGCACCTGATTTAGGCACCACCTCGCACACTTTGCGACGCACCGCCCGACTCGCACCGCTGACAGGACTGACCGACACCAGCTCCCGAACTCTGGCTCAAACGCCGCACCGTAAAGCTGGAAGCGCTGCAACAAGCAACGTCCTCCCTGAACAATGCAAGCTCTGAGCTCAACGACGCCATCAACGAGCGTAGCCTACACCGCGACGGAAGGGACACCATGACCTGCAACACTTTCTTTTCCTGCACCGCGACGATCCCAGGAACCGGCTCGCACATCCGTGCCGGCCGCCTCAAGGAAAAGGTACTGTGTTTGAGTCTGTCGCCATATGAGTGGGCCCGGACCGCCGCCGTCCGCTGGATTTGTTACTCTGTGTTCTTTCCGCTTGCCTTAGCCGGGCAAGGCTACAGACTCTCACAGAACTTTGATTTTCACCCTTTTAACTAGAACTCTTGAAATTTAATAGTACTGTGGATTCTTTTTGTCATTTATTGGTCTTGTGATAATTCTATATAAAGTATACTTATTTATATTAAACCTTGTGGTGTCCATTTGTAGTGTTGTCATTCGGTTACTGTATGTGGTCACAAATGCTTAACTTACATCGCCTTTAAACTAGCCTTGACTGCTCGCGCCACGCTGCCTAGAGGGTGAGCAGGGGTTATTTTAAGAGGGTAATTCCCTTGCCCTGACTAGAGAGGGTCCCTGCTTGTCATTTACCTACCTGTGCCAACCAGAGACCCCCAATTCTAACACAGACCAATCTATGTTGCATTTCCAGTGCAATGTGTTTTATTATTTCAGTTGCAGTCACATTGCTGTGCAAAACACGGCCCATTGCACTGCCATTCTTTGCCTGAAGGCGAATTAGATCAGGGTTGTCAGTGAAAGGGCGATCTTTTAGTAGGCAGTGTAAAATACCCTGCATGTGCTCTCCATAGGTTTTGCATTACATTCGTGTAATGTCACCACCAATGTAATTTCCTGCTCAGTTGTAAGAATGTCTTCAGCTGCCAAGTGACCAGTGCTCACCTTATGCTTCTTAAGCTTTTTCTGCCTGGAAGCTTCTCCGTCACCGAAGGACCAACCGCGCCATCTGCCCACTCTTTACACAGACACACTTGTAAGACCCACCAAACAAAGTAGGCAAGAAGCAGCACTACAAAGGGGCATGGCAGGAGAGGAGCTAACGGTGACCCATGAAATAGAGAGGGCGACAATGAGCAACTTGAAGGACTGGGTGCTTTAAGACCCAGCGGTGCCAGGGCACAACACCTGAAACCTTCGTGGGTAACCTGCTCCGGCGTACGAATCACAGAGACACGGGACACTTCCTTCGGCGTCAAAGATTCAAGGTTTATTTGCTGCAGGGAACACAGATATCACGACAAGTACAACTCGTGCAACTTGGGGAGACTGCTTCGAATTGGTTCTGTGGATCGCTCCTTTTATACAGTTTTTACCCATAGGACAACATGGTACACAAAGGTTTACAACCCGGTTCCCACCATTATCCCCCAGAGGGGTCGCTTTGGTCACTTTGATACACATGAGGTCCGGAACATAAGTGCGGAAACATTTGGCGGTTCCCAACTGTAAAAACCCATCTTCCCAACATTAGTGCATTCCAATCGGCAGTAAAATCAGATCGAAATAGGAACAAGGACAGGTGCAGAGGAAGACGGAGACAGTGGGGAGATCGGAAAGGGTGTAAAAGGGGAGGTATCGGGAAACACGAGATACAGGCATCAAAGGGACGTGCCTAATGAGATGCACGGCTGAGACAATAAACCGGCACGGCGAGATGAGCCTCGAGCGGGGCCATCTGCCTTACAGCATCATCCCCCTCGTCATAAAGACACTTTCAAAGGACATGTGTCTTCCGCAAATATCTTGGGAGTCCCAGGGTCGCGAAGCGGACATCGTCCGTTCGCTGGCTACTTGAGGGCAAGAGACAAAATGGATGCCGTATCTAAGATGGAACCCGTGGGTACAGATGAAAAACCCACCTAACAAACGAACGGTTTAAGTTAGCACAGCGAAACTGCGCACACTTACTAAACTCGTCATTTGCGGTTCATAGATACCAGACTCGACCATATTCGTACGAGTTAAAAACACCACTTATAATTGTCACGGAACCTCAGACGCTCCTTTTGCCCTCATGTAGGCAAGCACTAGTCGGAATCATATTCGATATTCATCAGACCATCGAGATGTTGCTGTAGCATAGCTCTGTCCAACCGAGTCCCCTTGGTAACAGGTGGCTGTCTCATACACGTTGTAGCACAGAGGCCACATAAGGCAGGACCACACTGCACACAAAGGCAACACGTGAACAGGAACACCACAACGACTCCGATGATCATCAGAATCTTCCAACCCCAAGTCGACATCAGGCCCCAAAACCATCCAAGTAGCGTCCAATCCCCTACATCCACGTGTATTTATTCGGAGATCTTATGCAACCTCGAGATGGCTTGATAGACAGTTGGAGCGTTATCTGGAATGAAAATGCAGCAGCTCGAATGGATCACTTTACATACCCCACCTCGATCTGCTAAGATGACATCTAAAACCATACGGTTTTGTAACGTCATAAGTCTATCCGCCTGAAGTTCTGTGGTGATATTACCAAGGGCACTGGCAGTAATATTAGCTGTCGATTCTACCACTCGAGTCAACTGTCTCAGGTTCCTACTATTGACCATAGGTCCCCAAAACGGGAGGAAACCCTTGAAAAAGTCTCCTGCCTCTTGACCGGCAGTATCCTCTTCGCTAATTACGCCTCGCACAACTCTAGTCTTATGATAATCGGCATCTACAGTGAACGTCGGAGGCAACAGATTTGCAATGAAGCATGAGCCCATGAAGTCAGCGGGCAACCATGCGTATGCACGATCATAACAGATAAAGTATGTACCCTTGGCAGCCAGAAACACAGGGGACGAGAACATCGGCAGAATGTAATTTTCAGTGCAAGCACTCGCTCCAAGTCGGGCTTGCGATCTTCGGCCACGACCCATAAGACAAAAATTACCAGTGTGGGGTACGACCCATATTGGAGGCGAGCTTTTAAGCTGCTTTTCACTGGTGAACACACTATATTCACCTCTACTTAGGACCCTATAGGCTTGTACCTCTTCTTCGGGAATAAGCGAGGGATCATAGATATCACTATCTAAATCCTCTATTGCTATCGACAAAGGTTTTTGATACGAGGTAGGACCAGAGTAGGGAGAACGTGGTTCTCGAATGGGGTGGAAACCCAGTGCGCTTCGAAACATTGTCTGAAATGCTCGAGCAGACCCTTGGGAACTATACGGTAACACCAGATATGGAATTCCCTTATCCGTAGTATGTGGCATCAGCCCACACACCCAACAATTAGTAGTGTTAACCACTAACTGATGCTGATGAAGGAGCTGAATAAAGGAATTGTTGCGGAATTCTACACGTCTAGCCTGTTCGTGTTCGGGTAACATATGAAAGGAATGAGGAGAAACAGTGGAGGTAAGTTTAGGGTCAGGAGTAGGAGTAGGTGTAGCAGAAGGTAAGAAGTAAGACATCGTGTAATACACCCCACCCGCCAACAATGCAGAAGCAGTCAAAAACAATACAAATAGTTGGAATATAAAACATTTGGTGCGACTGAGTTGCTGCAGCTTGAATCTATGAGCCTGAGCTCCTTCTAAATCATTCAGCTTCGAGAATGCCATTCCCTACGACCGTCCGCAACGTTTCTTGACGCACTTCGTTCTGTGTAGCAAAGTCAATCCCTAGGAGTTCCCAGGAACCGACGGCCTTTAACCTAGCGTCAAGACCTACTATCCAGAAGGAAGTACGCGCGCGGCCCTACGGCCTTCAATGCACAATATATGCAAAACAATGTCTCTCAGCTGTAGAAGCAAAAAGTGTAAGAAATAAAGCTCAATGAATATATACAAAATAATTACAATAGTACGAATATTCAAAGCTGATCACGGAAAACGGGATAATGCAGTTGTCAATACAGCAAAGCAGAATCTTTTATTAGTCTTTAGTGCTAGATCGCAAAAAGTATCGGGTTTTCCCAGGACGTGTCTGTTCGTCAAACAAAGGATCCGTTGAAGGGACAGCGTCCTGTTGATCAGCTGAGTGTTTTGGTCTTGAGTCTTTTGCTGACAATTGTTCGACAGTGTCTCTCTGCTGCACTGAGGATTCTCCGACAGGCTGCGCGTCGCTAAAAGGTACAAACGCCGGCAATACTTCGGTTTCAGTTGATGCAATGCCTTTCCTCACCCACGAGTCTGCTGGCAACGGGATGGGGACTTTTTTGGTGTGGGTGGCGTGCACCCAATTCTTCCGCCCCTCAAGACGAACTGTAGTTCTCGTGGCAAGGAGGACCTGATAGGGTCCGGTAAACCTCGGGTCCAAGTTGTTCTTGCGCGAAAAGTTCCGCGTCACCACCCAATCTCCGGGCTGGAGCTGGTGGCCTGGACCCTCCGTCTGCGTCGGCAATGCTTCGTGAACCTGTTGGTGAATTAACCTCAGTTTAGCAGTCAAGTCATGAAGATAATCGATCAACATTGGGTACTCAAGATCACAGAAAATACCTGGCCTAGGAACCCCCCACACATTCGCAGGACGACCGAACACTATTTCATAGGGGCTAAGCCCTACTCGGGAGTGTACAGTCGCCCTAGTTGACAGTAATGCTAAAGGTAAAGCGTCAGGCCACGAAAGACCAGTCGTAGCCTGAATCTTCGCTAGCTTTAGTTTAAGGGTGCCGTTATACCCCTCAACCAAACCAGCTGACTGGGGATGATAGGCGCTGTGGAATTTCTGATTAATTCCAAGGCCCTTGCACACACTCTTCATCACACTACCCACAAACTCACTTCCGTTATCTGACCACACGACTCTAGGCATTCCATACCGAGGAAAATATTCCTTTAGCAGGATCTTCGCAGTAGACAAAGCAGTATTGTCTTTGAGAGGATAAGCCTCGATCCATCGGGAGAATGCGCAAACCACAACTAAAACGTATTTCAGGTTATTGCATCGCTCCATATGGATGAAGTCCAATTGAATCACCTCAAAGGGGCATGAAGGGGGAGCAAAACTGCCAGGAGGAGTTGGGGTTCCTTTGCCAGGATTGTACATCATGCACACCATACAATTCTTCACCAGACGTTCAGCACATTTCGTGATACCATCATTCTTCCATACAGGGGACAGCAATTTGCAAATACCTTTCGCGCTAATATGTGCTAACCCATGCGCCATAGTCACAACGGCCAGCACATACGCATCCGGTAACATCCATCTTTTCTGATCAGACAAATCAATCCAACAACCATTCGCATCCAACTTTCCCGTACTCTCTTTCCACTTAGTCTTTTCAGTGTTGGTGGCTTCATTCTGAATTGCTTTCACACTCTCGATAGTGTCCTCACACATACTCGATTCTGGGCCACCTAACCGAACTCGTCACATACATTCGAGTGCTAAGGTTCCGGGCAGTCTCCTTAGCAATCTCATCCGCAAACGCATTACCACGACCAACATCATCCGTCACCTTACGATGCGCACTACATTTAACAATCGCAACTTGCTTAGGCAACGTCAGGGCATCCAAGAGATCATTCACAAGCTGTCCATGCCGAATCTTCGTACCATGCGACGTCAAGAAACCTCTCTCTCTCCACAATCGTCCAAAACTATGTGCGACGCCAAATGCATATTGGCTGTCGGTAAACACATTCACACGTTTCCCTTTCGCTAACACACACGCTCTAGTAAGAGCAATCAGCTCTGCAGCTTGGGCAGAATTCTGATTTAATCTTGCAGTCTCAACAACAGTATTCAACGTTACAACAGCATAAGCAGTAGTCACATCGCCATTCGGCAACTTAAAGCATGACCCATCCACATACAGCGTACCATCCGGATCTTCCAATGGGGTATTTTTAAGGTCCACTCGACCTTTTGTTTCTTCTTCGGTCCTCAAGTAACAATCATGTTCTGCTACTTCATTTGACTCTGTGCTAATTGGTAACAAAGTTGCCGGGTTCAGGACATTACAACGTTTTATTTGAATGTGGCTTGCCAACAGCGTCAGCTCGTACCCAGACAACCTCGCACTCGTCAAGTGCTGAGTTTTCGTCTGATTTAAAAGAGTATCGACTGCATGCGGAACCATCACCGTAAGCATATTATCCATGACCAATCCTGCTGATTGTCGGATGGAGACCGCGGCTGCCGCTGTTGCTCGTAAACAACTCGGCAATGCTCTAGCTACCGGGTCCAAGGTCGAGGAAAAATATGCACATGGACGCTGCTTACCACCAAAAGGTTGCGTTAAGACACTCAACGCACAACCTTCTCTCTCGTGAACATATAATGTAAACGGCTTGCTATAGTCAGGAGTACCCAACACAGGAGCCGAACACAATGAATCACGCAGTTCAGAAAAACTTTTCTGACATTCATCCGTCCATGGTAAAGGAGTCGAAACATCCTTGCACGTAAGAGCCACTAATGGTTTCGCCAGCAATGAAAAATTAGGAATCCATTGCCTGCAGTACGACGTGATACCTAAAAAGGCACGCACATCTCTTTGGGTTGTTGGCACAGCCATTCGCGCAATTGCTGCAATTCTCTCCGGGGTCAACCTCCTTCCCTCCTTTGACAATAAGTGACCTAGATAGGTTACTTCTTGACAACAATATTGGAGTTTAGTAGGTGACACCTTGTGATTTAACTCACAGAGATGTTGCAGCAACGACACCGTAGCAATTTTGCAAATGTCCTGAGCATCAGCAGCTACCAATAGGTCGTCGACGTATTGGATTAAGGCCGCACCAGCCGGCAACCTAAACGCATCCAGTTGACCCTTCAAGGCTTGACTGTAAATCGATGGACTTTCACAGTAGCCCTGAGGAGCGCGTTTGAACCGGAAGCTGCGTCCACCAAGAGAGAAACCGAAAAGGTCTCTGCTCTCCTCGGCAATCGGGATGCTGAAAAACGCATTTTTCAAGTCAATCACCGAAAACCACGATGCAGAAGCTGGAATCGGAGTCAGTAGCGCCGTGATGTCAGGCACAACGGGGAATTGAGGAACCACAATTTTATTCACCTCCCGTAAATCGATAACAAAGCGATAAACAGGCGGTTTCGACGGATCAGTACGTTTAAGAATGGGCAGTACAGGGCTGTTGCACACGTTTCCCCTAGTCTCCTCAATGACATCTTTCTCGATCAGATCATAAATGATCGCTAACAGTGCTCGTTCACCATCAAGGGAGATACAATATTGGGGAATACGTGGCCATCGCACATTAGATTTCAACTGAACAACATATGGTGAGATATCAAGCAGGCCCACATCATTTGGACCCGTTGCCCACAAAGACGCAGGAAGAGAACTCAATTCCGGTGGGAGCTTATCGAGGGACAAGTACATGGGAGAGACAACCCTCTCTCCTAACGTAAGCTTTACACCCGCAGGAGAACAATACAAGGTCGCATACAAACGTTTAAGCAAATCCAGGCCCAAAAGATTTTCACCACAACCCGTGGTTAGAATCAACGGAGCTTCTAGCTCACGTGGCCCAATTTTAAGGGGCAAAGGGCGCGAAACTGGATTGCTAACGGGGGCGCCAGAGAATCCAACGGAAACATTTGTTAAGCCAGACAAAGGTGCGCCAGGGAGTTTCGAATGCTTAATGGAACTTTTCGCTGCACCAGTGTCCAACAGAAAAGGCTCAACGACGCCAGATGTAGCAACTGCGACGTAAGGCCCTCTCTGATCAACCGGAACTGATACCACTCCCTCTCCTTGTCTTTGGCTGTCCTAGTAATTACTGCCGTCAGTTCCCTGATCGACGTAATAATCGTCTACATTGTACTGCGCAGATCGTCCTTGCGACGATCCACGTTGATCGAAACAATTATCGGAATTTGATGAGTTATCTGAGCGATCGTTCTGAGCACCACGACCTCTACCACGTGATGCCTGCTGTGAACCACCACGACCCCCTCTAGACGAGTTACCACTATTACGTTCATTTAGAACAGGACAATTGAATTTAATATGACCCTCTTGTCTACAATAAGCACATTGATTGTACCCTAACGAAGATCTTTGGGAAGAGGAGTTATTACGAGTTTGAGATCGGTTCGATTGCGGCTGCGATCTATTCTGTTGCGAATTATTCTGATTTGAACGTGGGGGATACGCTTGCTGAAGCAGCACTTTAGTTTTTAACTCTTTCGTCTTTTTATCAGCACGGTCATTCTCTTCTTTCTCTCTGTTCTCATAATATTGTGCCGTAGCCAATATCTGAGCCGAAGTAGAAACAGCCCATGCACTTTCTGAATTCCTCAATTTATTGCTCAAATCGGGCAGCAAGTTCGAAACAAATTTATCCACGAACAACCTTTGACCACCCTCAGTGCTCATATCCTGGCCACTATGGTCGATGAATGCCTCCTCGAACCTCGTAAAGAAGTCGGAAACACTCTCGTCCTTCTTTTGCTTACAAGCTGACAATTTGTCCCAGTTTACCCTCATAGCGGGCATAAGAGTTTTCATTAGCGTTATTATTCTTTGAGGAAGATCAGCAATCAGCTGGTCGGGTTTAGCACCACCAACTTGTCGGGCATCCGCCGCTACAATGGCAGCCCAAGCACCACCTAATTCGTTTGCGTGATTTTCCTGACGAATCTTAGCCCATACCGGTTGCGGTACGACATTACCGAACAACATATCGATATCGGCAAGATTCATCACCGTAGCATCTACGAGCTGCGATAATTCTTTGTAATACCCTGCAGGATTCTTGCGAGGGTCAGGCAAAGATTGCTTCACCTGCAACACTTCCGAGCTTTTCCATGGGAGATGTATCCATACTCTCTGGAAAAACGGCAAGATCGGAGGAGCAGCTGCGGGGTTACCTGGCATCCAAACTGGCGGAACTTCCCGCATAGGATACTGACCAGACTCATCTGGCTGTCTTTCGACATCCTCAACAAACAAGGCTTGAGGTATGGGAGTGGGACGAAAAGATAGCAATCGTTCAACAGCACGTCGAACATTAGTATCCACTATCAGTCCAGTCGAGAACTGAAGCTGTAAATCAGACAACGCGGTCAGCACCTCGTCAGGTGCGTCGGCCGATATCTGATCACGAAGAACCTTACACATTTCCTCGAACACAAATCTTTGGGTTGGTATATTGAACTGACAAAACGTGTCGAGCACAACGCGTGGTGGATTTCTAAGGGGGTGCGTCATCCAACCCATCGCCATATTATATAGCGAAGCACGTTCCCTATTACCAGGAAGCTGACTACGTCTCTGAGGACCATCTGAACCAGCGGACCCAAGAACAGGTCCGAGCGAATGAAAGAAACTAGCCGCAAGAGGAGAATTACGACTACGAGTAGAGGGAGAAGCATAGGACACAGGACTAACAAGTGAAGGAGTAGAAACAGAAACAACAGCAGGGGTTAACAAAGCAGGAGCAGTAGCGTGAGCAGGAGTATGTGGAAGCGGAGGAGCAGTAGGAATAGAAACAGATGAAGGAGCAGGAACAGTCGGAAGAACGGGTGCAGGTTGAGGAACAGGCAAAGGAAGAATAGGTGCAGGAACAGGTACAGGGGGAATCACAGGGGCTGTGGTACCCTGTACGTACGGAGGTGGCGATTTCATAAGATAGGACATTAAAGGATCCTCAACTGACTCATCCTTCTTTTCCGACTCCGTAGGCAAAGTGGGATAGCATTTATCTATAGTCATACGCTGTAATCTATCAAACACTTCCTTTTCCCTAACCTCCTTATCATGCTGGAACTGCTCTGCTTTCTTTACAATGGTACCAGCACTATCTCGCTGATTTCGTTTAGTCTGTCTGATTTCTTTCTGTCGGGCTTCTTTACGCCACAACCGAAAGGCATCAAACATGGCCGGCCTTGACTTCTTCGCGAACAATTTAACCTCTAGATTATCTAAGATCGGGGCCTCGAAGCTACCGTGTGGTGGCCAGCGAAGGTCACCATCTTTCTTCGTATATTTGATCCAGTATTCATTAAAAGTAATCGGGCCTAGCCCATGTTTGCTGTACAGTTCATAAGTGGGAGTTCCAACCGGAGGTATCGGACACGAGTCCTCCAGTCGGGAATCCGTACCACAAGGTCTGAAACAACTAAACAAAGTACTGCGGCCAGGCATCTTGCACACTAGCCGAGTTTCACAAACTTCAAGGGTTACGGGATTTACCAAGTCCCAGCAAAGAACAAAACCCTCGGTTTTTGGCGGCTGCAGTCGTCAAACAACACAACAAAGTACGCTAGCAAAGTGTCACCGACAAAAACACTCACACAGCGTTAACAACAAAAACACTCGCTAAAGTGTCAACAACCAAGAACTCTGGGAGCGACCCACAAATACTTAACTCAAAGATCGATGGCGTCTCCAGGAAGGCCCGTCAATCGTCTCGCTATACCAAGGTCTACGCCAGGCGCCAAAACAGGTCTACAGTCAGGGCAGCAGTCCGTCGCAGCCGTCAGGAGGCGGGAATCTTCGCGGGAAAAGTCTTCGGGCCACTTATTTCGACAACAGGATCGATGAAGCAGAGTGCACCTTCCCTCGGAGATTTCACACGAAGTTCCTCACGATCGTCGGGCTTGGACCGGTACCACTGATGCAGCCCAACGTTGGGCGCCAACTGAAGGACTGGGTTCTTTAAGACCCAGCGGTGCCAGGGCACAACACCTGAAACCTTCGTGGGTAACCTGCTCCGGCGTACGAATCACAGAGACACGGGACACTTCCTTCGGCGTCAAAGATTCAAGGTTTATTTGCTGCAGGGAACACAGATATCACGACAAGTACAACTCGTGCAACTTGGGGAGACTGCTTCGAATTGGTTCTGTGGATCGCTCCTTTTATACAGTTTTTACCCATAGGACAACATGGTACACAAAGGTTTACAACCCGGTTCCCACCATTATCCCCCAGAGGGGTCGCTTTGGTCACTTTGATACACATGAGGTCCGGAACATAAGTGCGGAAACATTTGGCGGTTCCCAACTGTAAAAACCCATCTTCCCAACATTAGTGCATTCCAATCGGCAGTAAAATCAGATCGAAATAGGAACAAGGACAGGTGCAGAGGAAGACGGAGACAGTGGGGAGATCGGAAAGGGTGTAAAAGGGGAGGTATCGGGAAACACGAGATACAGGCATCAAAGGGACGTGCCTAATGAGATGCACGGCTGAGACAATAAACCGGCACGGCGAGATGAGCCTCGAGCGGGGCCATCTGCCTTACAGCATCATCCCCCTCGTCATAAAGACACTTTCAAAGGACATGTGTCTTCCGCAAATATCTTGGGAGTCCCAGGGTCGCGAAGCGGACATCGTGCGTTCGCTGGCTACTTGAGGGCAAGAGACAAAATGGATGCCGTATCTAAGATGGAACCCGTGGGTACAGATGAAAAACCCACCTAACAAACGAACGGTTTAAGTTAGCACAGCGAAACTGCGCACACTTACTAAACTCGTCATTTGCGGTTCATAGATACCAGACTCGACCATATTCGTACGAGTTAAAAACACCACTTATAATTGTCACGGAACCTCAAACTGCGAGGGCTGCCAACCAGATGTGAACTGAATTATAAACTGGAAAGCGAGGGAAGGTATTGGGCTAAAGTCCAGAAGAAGTCTTGAATATGGCTCTCCCCTCATTGGTGTAACAAAGGCCCCCGCAGCCCCCACGAAGAGGGGCTCCCCAAGCTCGGGAGTGTGGTCAGCCCCCTCCAGGTACTTTGCAGGGGGGCCACCTCAAGTTTTGTTACGCCACTGACACGTAAGTAGCAACAGGGCGACCTGTATGGAGAAGGCAGGCCCGCCGGTAGGGCGTGTGATCATAATCTCCCCCCACCTCCGTCCAAACTCCGGTTACCTTAGGTGAAGGGGGCTCTGCGGTCGGCACTGATCTCCGGTGAAACCGCATTCGCCGGTGGGACGCGCCTCTACCTCAGGTTCAGGCAGCTCCTTTCCTCGATGACGAGCGCGAGGGAACCCCGGTTGCTAGGGGACGAGTCGCGCCCCTTCAGATGCAACCTAGCTCCGCCTAATGAACCTCTGCGCTGCTGGGGGAAATCAACAATGCTGAGACCAATACGAGCACGTCTCGGAAATGCCGATCCCGGACCGGCGGTGGTGAATACTGGCAGGGTGCTTTCAAGGCTCCTTCTCAGAGCGGCAAACCCGGCCTCGGGCACACAACACAGCTCGAGGGGCGGCGGTGGAGTCAATGCGCACACAGCGCTCGGGGACAAAGCAGGTGCTCCAAAGTTACTCAGCGGTGCGTTAATCCGCACACACAGAGCGTGAGGGACTCGATCCTGGGGCAGATCACGTTTGAGGCAGAGCAGGCCTCACGACCCCTGTGTGCCGATGAGCACACCGAGACAGATTTCACAGGAGGGCAGCTTCACGAAGGCACAGCGCAGAGACCCACACAGCAGCTGGAAGGGTGGGAGCTGGAGAACATTTTTATCCCTGAGTTCCCAGCTCTTAGGCCCTTGGAAACAGGCAGGCTTCAGAGGGGCAAAGCACACAGCACAGCTCCTCTTCAAGTTAGGGGGACACAGCAGACAGTCCCTTACTCAGCAATCACAGCAACTGTAGGTCAGCTCCCAGACACTCAGCACAGATTCATTCTTGATCACAAAGTTTCCTTATCTATTTTTACTGGGGCTCCAGTTCTACTTTTATACCCCAAACGTCTTTGTTCTTCTTGTGTGAGGGGTCCTAAACCCAATCTAAACCTGTTTTGGGTGCACTCTGCCAGGGCACCTCTTCTTCCTTTGTGAGTGTGGGCCAGGGCCATCAGACGCACCGCAGAAGGTGGAGCCAGCATTGTTGCAGGCACAGCCCTATTGAGACTCAGGTGCTACTCATCCCACCACTCTACATGCAGATGGGTCTATTCAGCCTTGTGCTGACTCAGCCAGCCTTCTGGAGCCGCCCCCAGCCCCTGTCACTCACAAACCAGACAGTCAATACAAAACCAGGCAGAGGCACACAAAGGTTGAACAGGAAAAAAGCCACTTTCTAAAAGTTCTATTTCCAAACTTAGAATTTAAAAAACATCTTCACTAAGGAATATGCTACTTACCAGTATGCATCTGTTCTTGGCATAGAGGGCTGCAGAGTGGTACATTATGAATAGATCGCCATCTGGTGTTGGGCTCGGATGATTGCACTTTGTTTTTCTCTTGGAGAGTCTTTTGTCTCTTGGTGACTCCTCCCTTGGTTGGTAGTGCGCATGGGCATCGGCTCCATCCTTAGATTGTTTTGCCATAGTAGGGTTAGATGGAGTAGTATAGTAGAATACAGATAAGAGTGCCCATGTAAGTGTATCTAAATAAGATAATGTTGGAACAGACACAGGTTTCCGGGGAGGCTGGGAGGGCATGTACCACTCTGCAGCCCTCTATGCCAAGAACAGATGCATACTGGTAAGTAGCATATTCCGTTCGAGGCATATGGGCTGCAGATGGTACATTATGAATAGACTATATAGCAGTTCTCTCCCTAGCGGTGGTCGCCCGTGTCTGTTGCAACTGTCTGAAACAATGTTTTTAATACTGCTTGTCCCACTCTAGCTTGTTGTGTTGTGTGCACATCTACACAATAGTGTTTTGTGAAGGTGTGCGGTGTAACCCAGGTAGCCGCTTTGCATATGTCATCTAGTGGAATGTTTCCCAGAAATGCCATAGATGCTCCTAGTTTACGTGTAGAGTGAGCTCTAGGAGGAACAGTTAATGTTCTCTTTGCCTTTAAGTAGCATATTTGAATGCATTTTACAATCCATCTGGCAATGCCCGCTTTGGAGATGGGATTGCCTTTATGTGTGGGAGAAAACGCAACAAATAGCTGTTTTGTCTTTCTGAAATTTTGTGTTCTTTCTATATAGTACAATATGGCCCTTCTAACATCCAGTGTATGTAGGGCTCTTTCAGCTACTGTTTGTGGTTTTGGAAAGAAAACCGGTAATTCCACTGACTGATTGATGTGGAATTCTGAAATAACCTTCGGTAAGAATTTTGGGTTTGTTCTAAGAACCACTTTATTTTGGTGTAGCTGCATAAATGGTTCTTGAATCGTAAAAGCCTGCAGTTCACTTACTCTTCTAAGTGACGTGATAGCTATGAGGAAGGCTACCTTCCATGTGAGGAATTTTATTTCACACCTATGCATAGGTTCAAATGGTGGCCCCATTAGTCTGGTAAGCACTATGTTGAGATTCCAGACTGGGGAAGGTGGTCTTCTTGGTGGAATGACTCTTTTGAGTCCTTCCATGAAAGCTTTAATTGCTGGTACTTTGAACAGTGACAGATGTTGTCTGTTTTGTAGGTATGCCGCTATGGCTGCTAGATGAACTTTGATAGAGGTATATGCTAGGTTACATAGCTGTAAGTGTAACAAATAGCAAATGATTTGTTTAGTGGATGCGTCCAGAGGGTTGATGTGCTTACTGTTACAGTGTATAGCAAACCTCTTCCATTTTGCTGCATAGCATGCTCTGGTGGTAGGACGTCTTGCTTGTTTAATGATTTCCATGCATTCTGGTGGTAAATCTAAATACCCAAACTCTATGACCTCAGGAGCCAGATCGCTAGGTTCAGTTGTTTGGGATCTGGGTGCATTATTTCTCCATGGTTCTGTGTAAGATGCATGGGTAATAACCTTAGCTTTTGATGTGGTACTTGTGAGAGTTGTAGCAGCGTGGTGAACCACGGCTGTCTTGCCCACGTGGGTGCCACTAGTATCATTGTCATTGAATGTTGCTGTAGTTTCCGAACCAGTAATGGAATTAGTGGTAGAGGAGGGAACGCGTAAGCAAATCTGTTGGACCAATTTATCCACAGTGCATTGCCCTGGGACCTTTGGTGTGGGTACCTGGATGCGAATTCTTTGCATTTTGCGTTCTGATGATTGGCAAACAGATCTATCTCTGGTTGCCCCCATTTTTGGAAGAATGGCTGTAGTATTTGGTCGTGCAGCTCCCATTCGTGTACTTGTTCTGACTGTCTGCTTAGGATGTCTGCTATTTGGTTTTGAACTCCTGGTAGGTGTTCCGCTAACAGGTAGATCTTTTGAGGAATGGCCCATCTCCGTATGTCCTGTGCTAGTCTGGACAGTTGGAGAGAGTGTGTCCCCCCCCCTGTTTTGAATATAATACATTGCAGTCATGTTGTCTGTTCTGATCAGGACTGCTTTGCCTGTTATTTGCATTTGGAAAGCTTTTAGTGCTAGAAATATTGCTAATAGCTCTAGGTAGTTGATGTGCAGTTTCTTTTGCTGCACACTCCACTTCCCCTGTACTGTGTATCTGTCCATATGCGCTCCCCATCCGGAGAGCGATGCGTCCGCTGTTATTATCACTTGTGGAATTGGCTCTAGGAACGACCGTCCCTTGGAAATGTTTTCTGTGTTCCACCACTTCAGAGAGCGATACGTCCGGTCGTCTACCAACACCAGATCTGTAATCTGACCTTGAGCCTGATTCCACTGTGTCGCTAGACACTCTTGTAGTGGGCGCATTTGTAGTCTGGCATGTGGTGTTAGCAGTATGCAGGAGGACATCATGCCTAATAGTTGCATAAACACTCGTGCTGGTAGTGAGTGTTGTGGTTGAAATCTTTGTATTAACCCGACCATTGTCTGTACTCTGATTGGGTTGGGGTATGCTATTGCCTTTTCTGTGTCTACTGTAGCCCCCAGGTATTGCTGAATCTGGTTTGGTTGCAGGTGTGATTTTTTGTAGTTCACCGTGAACCCTAGGTGGTGCAGCAATTGAATTGTCTTCTGTGTGTTGTGAAGACATTCTTCCTTTGACTTGGCCTTTATTAGCCAATCGTCCAAGTATGGGAAGACATGTATTTGTTGTCTTCTCAGGTGTGCTGCCACCACAGCTAGGCATTTTGTGAAAACTCTCGGTGCTGTTGTGACACCGAATGGAAGGACTTTGAACTGATAGTGTTGTCCTTCTAACACAAACCTTAGGTATTTTCTGTGGGCTTTGTGAATTGGGATATGAAAGTAAGCGTCTTTTAGATCCAGTGTAGAAAGAAAGTCCCCTTTCTTCAGTAAAGGGAGTACTTGTTGGAGCGTGACCATGTGGAAGTGCTCCGAATTTATGTAAGCATTGAGAGGTCTGAGGTCTAATATTGGTCGTAGGGACCCGTCCTTTTTGGGGATCAGGAAGTATAGAGAGTATACTCCTGTGCCCTGTTGATCTTTTGGGACCTTCTCTATTGCATGCTTTTGTAGAAGTGCTAGCACTTCTTCTCTTAACAATGTCAGATGATCCTGACTCATTGGACGCTGTTTGGGGGGGATGTTTGGTGGGGTATCTGTGAGTTCTAGGCAATAACCATGTTGGATAATTTGTCTCACCCACTTGTCTGACGTGATGTTTTCCCAGACAGGTAGGAACTGTGATAGACGTCCCCCGACCGGTGTTATGTGGTCTGGGGGGAGTTCTATGAAGTCACTGTTTTGGAGTTGAGGCGTTGCGGTTATTATTATTTCCGCGGCCTCTTCCCTTATTGTTGTTACCTCTGTAACTGCCTCTTGAATTACCTCTGGGTGTTGTTGGTGTGAAAGATGTGGATTGCTGATTCGTTCCTGTGTTCTTTGAGCCCCCTCTATAGGTGGATCTACGAAAGGAACCTCTGTGTGTTGGCTGTTGCAATGCTCCCATTGACTTAGCCGTTTCCGTATCTTTCTTCATTTTCTCTAATGTCTCGTCTGTACTTGAACCAAACAATGTCTTCTGATCAAATGGTTTGTTCAGTAGGGCTGTTTGTACCTCTTGTTTGAATCCTGAGATTCTAAGCCATGCGTGCCTTCTTAGCATGACACTAGTGTTAATCGATCTTGCTGCAGTGTCTGCTGCGTCTAATGCACATTTAATGGAAGTATTTGTTATTATTTTACCTTCCTGTATTAATTGGTCTGCCCTCTTCTGATGTTCTTTTGGGAGATGTGTAAGAAGTTTTTCTAACTCATCGTAATGTGCCCTGTCGTAACGTGCGAGTAGTGCTTGTGTATTGGCTATACGCCAGCTATTCGCTGCCTGTGATGCTACTCTTTTACCTGATGCATCTATTAACTTTGACTCTTTATCTGGTGGAGGAGCCTCTCCTGTAGATAATGAGTTTGCTCTTTTACGAGCGTTTGAGACTACCAGCGAGTCTAGCGGTACATGCCCTCTAATAAATATTGAGTCCTTTGGAGCCGCTTTGTATTTTTTATCAATTCTTGGGTTTAACACCCTGGCTCTCACTGGGTTTTCGAATATCTCATCTGTGTGAGTAAGAAGACCTTTCAACATAGGAAGAGTACCTGATGTTCTCTGTGCATTAGGTAGAGTCTCTAACAAGAAATCCTCTATTTGAGGTTCTGTATGTATATCTACCTTGTGGTATTTTGCTGCCCTATTAATGAGCTGCACAAAACCTGTGTTATCATCAGGTGGTGAAGGCTTTGAGGGATATAGCTCTGGGTCGTTGTCCTCATCTGACCCTACATCATAATTTTCCCATGGATCCTCCTCATCTGGGATAGTTTCGTCATCCCCTTGAGGTTCTCCCTCCCCTAGATCACTGTCTACATCTGACTGAGGTGTAGCTGGTCTTGGTGTGGAAGGTGTAGGAATATTTGGCCTATTGTGAGGAATAGGAGAAGAGGGTGTTACTCTAGGACGAGGAGAAGCAGGAGGAGTTATATTCGTCCCCATTGTTCTCTTTTTTGAAGGAAGAGGTTTATCTTCTGACTGTTCACTCTTTCTCTTCTTCGTGACCACTTTCCCAGTTTGTGGATCAATAAACAAGATCTTTTGTTTGGGATCTGTCTGTTGCTCCTGAATCGGTACCGAGGGTCCTGGTTCCGAGAGGTGCTTTTGTTTTCGATCGTCAGATCTTGTTGTTTTCGACACCGAATGTTTGCTCGATTCCGACTTTCTTGGTATCGAGTGTCTCTTGGGCGATAAGTCATATTTATGTTTCGACATGGAATGTTTCGATCCCGAGCTCTCCTTTGTATGTAGCCTCGGTGCCGAAGTCGATGTCGCCCTTTTCTCGGATCCGACATGGTGGGAGTCCGAGTGTTTCGGTTTCAGTTTCGGTTTCGTTGCCGGGCCCGAGGGCGGGGCGTTGGAAACTTTTTTCAGCGGTTTGACCGGGCCCGAGGGCGGGGTCATTACCGCACGGGGTCTGTTTTTCGGTAAGGGGACGTCGTCACTCACGGTTTGTTGCTCGATGAGTTCTTCAACCTCCGACTGGTCCCCTTCCGACCCCGACTGGTCCTCTTCTTCCTCGATTTGTTAGTCTCCGAACAGCTCCGGGATCGCTTCCGCCTGCATTCTGGAAACCTCGTGTCTTCGAGCTCGACGATTTCTAATCGTTAGCTTGGAGGAGAATGCTGCGCAGGCTTCGCAGTCCCTGGATTCGTGTTACAGAGGTTGCACACCTCGTGTAGGTCCTTGTGTGGGAACTTAGCACCACACGTTGGACATTTTTTGAATGGAGTCCTTTCCATGGACTCCGGGCTTGACTGCGTCGAGAAAGGCCTCCTGTTCTTCGACGTAGATCCAAGTTTTTCTCTTCTATTTTGAATTTGTAACGCGTCGGAATGGAAATGAACGCGTTCGAATAACAATACCGTCGAATTGGAAAGGGAATACGCGCCGAAAATCACTTTCTTGTGAAGTTGATCTGGAGCGTCTCGATCTTCATCCGAACCCGATGGCGGAAAAAAACAATCTAAGGATGGAGCCGATGCCCATGCGCACTACCAACCAAGGGAGGAGTCACCAAGAGACAAAAGACTCTCCAAGAGAAAAACAAAGTGCAATCATCCGAGCCCAACACCAGATGGCGATCTATTCATAATGTACCATCTGCAGCCCATATGCCTCGAACAGGATGTTATTAAATTCTGAATTCAGGGATACCAAATTCCATATGTCTATCTTGCCGTTATGGGAAGATCTGCAGGTAAACATGTCACACAGAATTCCCTATGTTATCCTATGGGCAAGATACCCTTTCAATAGTGGAAAACAAAATTGGCAGTATTTCACTATCAAGACATGTTACCCACACTAGTAACACCAAACAAAAAATGGGACAGCTGCTCACCCTACCTTTGAGGCCTGAAAAATAGAGCCCCTCAAAAGACTGGGGGGCGATCAGCCACCCGCCCACCCCCACTTAAAGCCCTGGTGCAGGGTGCTGTTTTGGCATCGGGTTCCCTGTTTTTAATGGGAATTTTCGTTTTGTTTTCAGCTGCAGGCTTGTTCAAGAAAGACTTCCGAGAGGAACCAACAGCTCAGCAGGTAAGTTGGAGGGCTCGGGACGTAGGTGCACCTCAGGTTCTTTTCTCCAGGGCGCAGGATGCAGGGGTGTCTTTTGAGGTTGGATTTCACCTTACCGGGCCACTTGTGGGTTTGGGGGGGTGGGGGTTGGCTCGACGCAGAGGCTGCAGGAGACTTCAGGGAGTCCAGGAGGGGTCAACCCGCAGTGGACTCTGAAGCGCTGAGGGACCTCACTGGAACCAGCCAGCCACTCGGACTCAGGCCGTGGGCCCAGTGGTGGTTCCAGGCGTCGGGTTTCTTTGTCCTCAGCAGGCGAGTTTCTTTTGAACAGAGCTGTTGTTCACTGGAGACCCGGTCTTTGTTGAAGGCAGTCAGGCCTCCCAGGGTTCTGGAGGCTGCTGACTGCAGGACAGAACAACTTCTGCAGCAGGATCTCTGGAAACTACAGACAGGCCGGTAGGGCTGTGGCCAAGTCAGTTCTTCTCTTTGTAGGTTGCCGGAATCTCCCTTCTTGGATCAAGGCTGCCCCCTAATATTGTATTTAGGGGGCGTTTTAGGGGTCTCAAGGTCAGTAGCCAGGGGACTACACCCTTGGTGTGCTCACCCCACGTGGGGGAGTGAGCACAATCCCTAATCCTGTTTGGGGAGTACCTGCCATCTGGTACTGCACTGAAGAGTGGGCTTCACCTAGACTCCCCCACTTGAGGAGTAGGGTTGGCAGAGGAGGGCACACCTTAAGGGCTATAGCTAACCTGAAGCAACTCATTCTGAGAAAGTATATTTTGATACCTTGTTGGTTCTAAAATAAAACTGTATATTTGTATACAAAATATTGGCCTAGAGTTCAGTTATTGAGAGTGTGAAACCATTTGCTGACCGAGTGTGTACAACAAATGCTTTACACTGTCCTTCGATACTGCCTTACTGCTCGACCAAGCTACCACTTTAGAGAGTGTGGTTATAGCTAACTTTAGCCTTTGCCATACCTCTGGGGGGACTCTGTGCACACTGTACCTTACTTTGAACCAGTATACACAGAATCACTTTCTTACAATTAGCACTACATACTAAGTGCTAGTACTAGTGGGTTGGTGGACCTGTTATGTACTGAATGTCTGTAAAATGATTTGTTTTAAGAGGAGGCTAATTTAAAGTGTTTAAAAAGGTAAAATTTTGTACCCATATCTTTAACAAGCATGGTCAAAGACAGTTTGTCTGGGGTTGGCTTTCAGCCTTTTGGTTTTGTCAACGTGTCTTGTTTTGTCAGAGTTCGTGTAAAACTATTGATGAGCGAGCAGCTGGGTCCAGATCAATCGCAAAAAACAGCAGGCTAAAATAAAAATAATCTTGCTCTTTAAAAGCACGTTGCCATAGTAACTGAACGTAACTCATTTGTGGGTTAATGTGCTCCTTGTGTAAGGGCAGAATTCTTGTCACATTGAAGTTAGCCAATGACTCAAGTGGGTCGACACTCTACCACATTCTGTAGTGGATGGAAAAAATTAGAATGCAGCAATAAGGATGAAGAGGATTGCCTGAAAGCCCTTATAAGGAATATGTTACTTACCCTGTAATCACCTGTTCGTTGCATGTAGTGCTGTAGATTCATAGGCTCTGCTCCTGCCATCTAGTGTTGGGCTTGGACGTTGAAAGTTTTTGTTCGAAGTCCTTTGGGTCACGATGTCTTGGTGACTCCTATGGTTGTAGATGCATATGGTCACCAACATTGTTTTTCGTCGAACAGGTGACAGTAGTGAATACAGGAAAAATCAAGAGAATGCAAGTAGAAAGAACCAATTTAAAGTACAGGATATATGCAATAGCCACTAGCTACCCGGGAGGAGGGCGGGTGAATTTGAATATACAGGAGTAGGTTCTTACTTGTAACTCCAGTTCTGTAGTAGGGGTATCTCTGTGATAGTAATAATCTGTGAATAGTCCCGCCCATGTGCAGGGACCCCGGAGCAATCAAAATAGTCTCTTAAGTCGTCTTCTTCTGCAGTCCTGCATAGACACTTCAGACAAAATGAAAAACAAATAATACAGCCTGACATTACCAAGGCTACATTGGCCAGCACTTCATTCTAAAGTGAAAAGGTTAGCCACAAGAATATTATTAAATTTACACATTTTTACAGAGTTTCACCACACAGAAAAACTCCCCTTCACAAAAATCCTTTGTCTTGATAGAGAGGAAGGGTTGGACAGACTAGCCTCATAGGCTGCCATTATGTGTCTGGAAAAGGGATACCGTGCCTTAAAGGAACCCTCCAGAGGCCCTCAATATCCCATGATGCACAGCCAAAAGGCAAGGTATTTTCAGTTCTTTTGGAAGGTCTCTTAAAGCCAGGCCTACAGCATCCAGGAAAACAATGTTTCTTCCACCGGGGAGGGTGGGTCGCTTATGACTGTCACAGAGTTACCCCTACTACAGAACTGGAGTTACAAGTAAGAAACGACTCCTTCTGTAGTAGGGGATCTCTGTGTAAAGTCATAATCTGTGAATAGAATGGCAAGCCCATCCCAAACAACCAAACCCAGCGGTGGAAGAAACCTAGAAGAAAAATCCTTACTGAGCAAATAAACTCCTCAGCGAAGCCTGTTCAACTTGCATATCTGTCCTGGCATCAGAATCCAGGCAGTAATGTTTAGCAAATGTGTGGACAGACTTCCACATAGCTGCCCTACAGATGTCTGCAATGGGAACATTACGTAGCAAAGCTGCTGTAGCCGCATTGCCTCTAGTCGAATGAGCCTTAGGCTTACCCCCTTGAGTCTGGTTAGCCTTCTGGTAACATAGTTGTATACAGGACACAATCCACCTAGATATGGACTGTTTGGAGGTGGCAAGGCCAGTCCTGACTGAACCGTAATTTGCAAACTACTGATATGACCTACGAATGTCTTTGGTATTACCTAAGTAGAACTTCAACACCTGCCTCACATCAAGTGAATGAATGGACCTCTCAGCCAGAGAGGAAGGATGTTGAAAAAACATAGGTAACATGATCGTCTGGTTGACATGGAAATCTGATATCACTTTAGGGAGAAACTTAGGGCGAGTCCTCATGACAACCTTGGAAGCTTGAAATACAGTATAGGGCTCCTGACAACACAGAGCCTGAACCTCACTCACCCTGCAAGAAGATGTTAAAGCCACAAGGAAAGCCGCCTTCCAGGATAAATGCTGTAGAGAAGCCTTATGAATCGGCTCAAAAGGCTCCTTCATCAAGCTTGAAAGCACCACATTCAGCTCCCACGAAGGCGAAGGACGCCTAACGGGGGAAAATACCTTCTTCAAACCCTCCCAAAAATATTTAATTACAGGTATCTTGGAAAAGGATGTTTGTGAAGGGCATTTCCTATACCAGAGGTCTTCAAACTTTTGGATGCCGAGACCCCCGTCAACATTTTGAGGCATAAGGACCCCCTCCTGACAGAAACTTCTAAACCTGTAGACAGGGCTATTAGAATTATGAGGCAGGTGAGGACCAAATTAAGCGACAGGCTTGACTAAATTGTGTGGGAAGAAAATGTAAGTAATGTTATGTGATGCCGCTTTTTTGGGGATGTACATAAGAAACAATATCCCAACCGGTATCAGTTTTAAGACAGTTTTACCATGTATGCAAACAGCATTACATAAGTATGAAACAAGGAGACTCAACTGATTTGTATAAGGCTTGTAATTCACCAATTCTTAAAAGCAGTTGCACATGGAAATACAGTTAAAGCAGCACTGTACAGAGAGAATCATGTGACAACCCGGAGGCACTTGGTGAATAGTGATATATACAAGTAGTAAGAAGTGACACCACAGAGCAATTATTTGGCGTATTTCATGCGTTTGGCTCAAAAATATGGAAAATTATGATTGATTAGAATTGTCACTCATTGAGCCACCACTGTACATATATTGGCCACCTTGCGCCGTTCACTTTCATCACTTGCGTCGTCACTTTTTACTACTTGTATATATCACTATTCACCAAGTGCCTCCGGGTTGTCACATGATTCTCTCTGAACAGTGCTGCTTTAACTGTATTTCCATGTGCAACTGCTTTTAAGAATTGGTGAATTACAAGCCTTATACAAATCAGTTGAGTCTCCTTGTATCATACTTATGTAATGCTGTTTGCATACATGGTTAAACCGTGTTAAAACTGATACCGGTTGGGATATTGTTTCTTATGTACATTCTATACCCAATCCAGACGTGGTTTATGGGTCCCACTCCTGTTCTTTCTCACTAGCGTATTTTGGGGTAGCATTGCTTCTTTATTTTGACATTTTTTACACAGAGTAACACTGAGGAAAGATTTCACACCATCAGTACCCGTTTATAAGCAAAATACAGCAATTAACATCAGAAAGATTTCTAGTCAACCATTGAGAAGGGCCTTCCACTTCGCAGGAATACGTGCTGCCACATAAGCCGCTCACCTGGCCCTGGCCAGGAGAAGCAGGGGTCCCTTGAAAACCTGGAGGTTTTGTGCAGAGTTAAGCAGTTTACCCATGCAGCTTTCCTCTCACCCCCTCTCTTCCACCCCTCTCTCCTCTCCTAACCCCTGACCCCTCTCTCACTTTGCAGGGCATTTTCTTTCACCCCTTTTTACAACTTCTGAACTCTCCCCATTCAACCTCTCACTTCACCTTTAATCAACTCTTGCCATTCTCTATTTTCACTGCCGTCATCTCTAACAGTCTCTCGCATTTATCTCATGGCCTCTCTGGTCCCGTCACCTCCCGTGCCCCTCAGCACTTCTTAGCCACCTCGTCTCTCCATTAAAATGTTTGTCTATTTGTATCTTACACCTCGCCAGTCCCCCCATTCAACTTTCACATCTATCCTTTGTTCTAACAGAAGCCCTCACCTTTGGCTCACACTCACTTCTTACATGTCCACACTTATCTTAGGCAATTCACATTTCTCCTCATCCCTGACCTCTTCAATCGAATTCTCTCACTCCCTTGCTGTCCTCTCTCATCCTCATCTCTCCTCACCAAGCATACGGGCCGGACCTGTATGCTCCTCTCGGCCTGTGCCACTCTGCTTATTGTTCTCGATTTCAAGAAGGCATGAGTTGTCTGTCTCGCTGTTCTGCTGCAAGCTGCACAGTTATGGAACTTGCACCCTCCTTTGCTTTGCTCCACCAAGAATCTATTATCCTTTAGGAAGATATAAAAACTTTCTTTATGCTCTGTAGGTTACCCCATTTGGCTGGTTCTCCCTCTCCTTCTGTGTTTCTCATTTGCCTACAGGCAGCGGATGGTTATTAGCCCCAGGACATCTTTTGGTAACAGTAGCGCACCACAAATGTAAATAATATTAATAGCCAGAAGCAGGGGAGTCACTAGATCAGAAATTTGGAGGGGACTAACACTCCCAGCCAGGGCTGGTCCTAGCACTGGTCACACACGGTGCAACAGTCTTTTTTGGTGCCCCACCCCCGTTTCCTCCTTCTTCATGAATTCCTTCACTGCCACTCACCAACAATGCACCTCATCTCACTATAGCACCTTTCTGACAAACATTTCATTTTTTTATAGCGCTACTCATAGTTTACTCACACTCAGTTCTGTGATCTGCATGGTACACGTTCTTTGTAGCAGGCACATTAACCCTCTGCACACTGTGTGTGTGAGACAAGAGTGCCGATGTGAGTGCACGGTGAGCGATACAACAGTGCGAGATTAGGGTCAGAGGAGTGATTGCAGGGTGAGTGAGGTGCCAAATGAATTTAGGTACGAATGCAAGTTCAGAATGGGACGAATAAATGTAGGATTACTGATGGGCTTATTTTAGTCAGTTGCATATTGAGCAGTGAGGGGGACAGGTGAGTGGGGTGTCACAGAAGTGCAGGATGAGTAGTGTACTCGTGTGACTGCAGGGTGAGGTATAGGGTGAACAGCGCAAGTGCATCGTGAGTGCAGAGTGATCACTGTGAGTGCAGGGTGAGTGGGTGAATGGTGTGAGTGCATGGTGATCAGTGTGAGTGCATGGTGATCAGTGCGAGTGCAGGGTGATCAGTGTGAGTGCAGGTGAGCGTGAAAGTGAAGGGCGAGAATGAGGAGCGAGTTGTTTAACACCTTGGCTGCTAGAGGTTTTTCCCCGCGGCGCTGCATTCTCTGATTTCCCATTGTTCATGACGAGCTCAGCTCGTCATGAGCACACGACCAATGTACTGCATGACGAGCTGAGCTCGTCATGAGCAGCGAAGGGGTTAAATGCAGGGTGCATTCCCAGAGACTTGAAGTAACTCATCATTTTATGGACGGCGGCGTAGGGTTTAAGATCTAAGTTAAACTATTGCGGCATTAATTAAGGGTGGAGGAAATAAATAATGTGCTGATCCTGCAACAAATTTACAGTCCTATGGTTAGGGTTGCCACAGATTATTTTGATGGTCCAGTCGGTACAAAATTAAGTAGTCCACTAAAGCTGTATTTTCAGCACTTATCTGTGCATACTTTGAACAGCAAATATAAATAGAAAGCACTTTTAATTGTGTTCTAGGGCTGCCTCAACGATCCATGACTGAAAAAGAGAAAAAAAGACCGAAAAGTCACATACGGAATGCATACATACTTTTGTATTTAAAAGTCTATTAAGTGTCAAGAGAAGGTCTTTCCATGCTCTTTAAACAAAAAAAAGGCAGGCATTTTTCTTTTGGAAATCCTACTTTATATTCCTTTTCATTAAATGGAGGGGGGCTGAAGCCCTTGGGCCTGGGCAGAAGTGTAACTGTGAAGGTGCGACCCCCTTTCCATCACTCCACGGCCCCCCTGGGGGTCGCGCCCCACAGTTTGATGACCCCTGTCCTATACGCAGTTAATGTTGCGAGGTAAACCTTAATAGAATGGAAATGAAGGCCAGATTTAGCTAAATGCAGTAGGTATGGAAGGATGACATCTTCTTTGCAGGAGGTAGGTTCAACATTCTTGGACGTGCACCAAATGCAGAACCTTTTCCACTTGTAGGCATAGGAGGTCTTGGTGGATGGTCTCTTAGCTTCTTCGAGTATTTCCATGCAGTTGTCAGTCAAGTTCAAGTGTCCATACTGTACTATCTCAGGAGCTATGCCGCCAAACTCAACAATGAGAGGTTGGGGTGCACCATATGCCACTGAAATTCGTTAGAAGGTCCGGCCCACATGGAAGCCGCAGATGGGGTTGGAGAGACCGATGGAGCAGGTCTGTGAGCCACCACTGTCGAGGCCACTCCGGAGCAATGAGGATCATTTGTGCTGTGGATTGAGACAGCTTGATGAGCACTGCTGGAATTAGGGGAATGGATGAAAAGCGTACAGAAAGCTGTCCGACCAGATAAGCCATAGTGAATTCTCCAGAGTCCCCGGTTGGTAAAACCTGGAGGCGTTTGCTGTTTTCGGCGGTGGAGAACAAATCTATTTCTCGAGTGCCCCATCTTGCGAAGATGTTTCCTAGCACCTCGTCGTTTAAGACCCACTCGTGATTTTCCTGAACGAGCCTGCTGAGTGCGTCCGCCTAAGCATTCTGCACACCTGGTAGATGGGTAGTCGTTATCGTCAGTCCTCTGGCTAGCAGCCAGTGCCAGATCGCTTGCTCTCCCTGAGACAGTGTGCGCGATCTCGAGCCCCCCTGCTTGTTGAGGTAATACATTGTGGTCGTACTGTCCGTCTGTACAACAGGGAGCTGGTCCGGAAGGATGGCTGAAAGGCTTTCAGGGCCAAATGAACAGTTCGGAGTTCCAGAAAATTGATATGATACGTGGACTCTGCGTGGGACCATGTTCCTTGGATCTACAGATGGCGTTAATGCGCTCCCCAGCCCTGGAGAGAAGCATCCGTCACAATGGTCTGTTTTGAAATGTACTTGTGAAATGGAACCCCCTTGAGGAGATTCTCTGCTGAACACCACCACTTCAGGGACTGCTGAGCGTGCTGAGACAGTCTGATCCTGTCCTCCCACCTCCCTCGTTTCTGGTCCCACTGATCCGCCAGACATTCCTGCAACGGTCTCATGTGGAGGCGTGCATGTGGTGTGAGGAAGATGCAAGAAGCCATCGACCCCAGGAGAGACGACACTGTCCTCACCTCCATTGATGGAACGGACAGGAGAGTCTGAGCCTTCCGAAGGATCGATCAATGTCGCTCCTCCGAAGGACACACACTTGCTCTGAGGGTATCGATGGAGGCTTCCAAGTACTGCAGACACTGAACAGGGGTCAGAACGGACTTGGACATGTTGATGTGCAGACCCAGTTGGTTCAACTGGGTCTGGCGTGCTGTTGGAATGCAATTGCGCTTCCTGGAAGGTGGAGGCTTTGATCAACCAGTCGTCCAGGTAGACAAACACCTTGTTCCTCCTCAGGTGCACAGCCACCACTGCCATGCATTTCGAAAACATCCTAGGTGCAGACTTCAGACCAAATGGAAGTTCGGTGTACTGATAGTGGTTGGTGCCGACTAGGAAGCGCAGGAACTTCTGATGTTTCTGTGCAATGGGTTCATGGAAGTACGCATCCTGTAGATCTATTGCGCAAAACCAGTCTCCTCAATGCAGCGGAGGATGAATCTGGTGCAAGGACAGCATACGAAATTTTCCCCTGCGAATCCATTTGTTTGCTTGTTGCAAATCCAGAATGGGCATGAACTTGTTTTTGTCCTTTTTGCACACAAGAAAGAACCTCTAGTATAGATCCTTTCTCCTTTGAGACAGAGTGACGCCTTCTATCGCCATTTTTCGTAACAGGGTATTTGCCTCCGCTTGGAGTTCGCGCAGCAGGTACTGTGAGTGATCCGGTGGGATAGCTGGAGGGCTTAGAAAACGTAGACTGTATCCATTGCAAACAATATTGAGCACCCACTTGTCCAGAGTAATTTTTCTCCACTCTGCCAGGTAATTTTGAATGCTTCCCCCCACCGGAGTGGGTAACCGAAGAGGGGGGAAGTAATCCCTCAGGGCATAGACCCAGCCGGCCCCTTATTCCCCGCTGCGGACGGCTGGTTGCCTCTGCTCCTCTGACGCTTCTGGAAGGGCTGCCTCTGGTATAGTGGTTTTGCTGCTGCTGTTGCCCAGCTTGGCAACCCTGCACGCGCTTGCATCGCTGGGAGGAGTAGCGCCTCTGGTAGGGATGGAAAGACTTCCGCTGTTCCTTTGGCTTCTCCAAGCCCACAGCCTTCAGCATTTCAACTTCCGCCTTCATGCGAGCCATTTCCTTGTCGTCATGGATCCCGAAGAGGGTGGAACCCGAAAAGGGCAAGTTGGCAATCCGCTGTTGCGCCTCTGGTTTCAGGGAGGTAAGTCATAACCACGAATGGCATCTCAAATTCACCCAGTGGCAGTTCCCATGAGCAGCCAGGAGAGAGGTGTCAGCCGCCGCGCTGATGATTTGATTGGAAACAATCATGCCTTCATTCAAGGTTTCTTGAAAATCTTCCCTTCTGTCCCGCGGGAGGAGTTCAATGAATTGTTGGGGGACTCCCATAACGAATTGTCATAACGACCCAAAAGCGCTGAAATTGCTGCTTTCAGGGAAATGGCTGCTGTATTGCAGACCTTCCTTCCAGCCGAATCCATTTTACGGCTCTCCTTGTTCGGAGGGACCGCAGACAAAGTAGCAGTAGAAAGTTGCTTCTTGGCCGCTGTCACAATGAGTGAATCCGGGGCAGTATCCGTTCTCCGGAATGCAGGATCCGAATCTGGGTGCCTGTACTTCTTCTGAAGTCAGGATGGAGCAGACTTCACCCAGGCAGGCGTCGGGAACAGCTCCATGGCCGGTTCATCCAACCCTGGTGTGAGAAGTTGGCCTGGTATATGATGTTCACTAGTCTAGTGAACACCTTGCACCAGTCCAAACAACCCTTATGGTGATGGTTGTAAAGTCAACCTTACAGACCAGCTATCCTAGAGGTAGCGTTGACAGAACAGTCTTAGGCTAAAAGACTCTTGAGGGAGTGGAAAGCCAGCTGTTTTTCCATATGTAACCCCTTGTATACCAGATGAAAGGACACCACACAGGATATATATAAAATATACATGTATTTATTCACTAACACACTCCTCTGAACTCTTTATGAGATCAGAGGCAAAAGCACATAAGTTACACTTCGAAATACACTAAATAGCAAGATTTACAGTTAGGCCCTAGGGGTGCGTCAAACCATATACTAAGTAAGTGGTATAAGAACCACGACCTGGGAAAGGAAAAGGCCTAGGGCATGGCTGGTGCTACACTATCTAGCCCTCAGCTTAGGAGTAGGAGGCCCACAGGCGGCGCGTGCAGAGTCAGTACTCTCACACGAGAGTCAATAGAAAGTCAATAGGAACGTAAAAGGTAAGTAAATGAATGAAGATTTTAGGACACTTCTGGTCTAGCTAGAAGGATACAACTAAAAACCTAGACACTTGGATAGTCAATACCTTTGTGAGCACCGAAGTATTCTAGTTACCTCACCCACAGGAAGCGGGTGCATAGGTGTGAAGATGTGTTGGGTTTCGTCTTTGAAGTCTATGCAGCCTGTGAAGAAAGATGCTGCAGGCGGCCAAGAGGAAGAGGTCCAAGTGGATCCAAGGGTGGATCGAGGATGAAGAGGACCTGAAAGCAGAGGGGACAGAGTCTAGGTCACTAGCCAGTGACCGGGTGGAACCAGACGTCGTCGAGGAGCAATCAGGTGCTGGGGTGAAGCTTGTCGTTGCAGCCACACGGACCAGGAGGCGTCGAGGACGACCAGGTGCTGGAGAGGAGCTGTCCCACGAAGGATCTCACAGATGGACAGACGGAGGGGTTGGCTTCAAGATCAGAGCCAACAAGCCTAAGCAAAGGCAACCTACGCAGGATACACAAGGAGCTTCTGGTGCAGACCAGGAGGGTCTGAGGTACTTCACCTTTGCAGGGAAGCAAGGGCCAGTCTGGAGCAACCAGACCAGCGATGGATTTTCACAAAGGATCGTCCCCAGGGGCTACTAGCCAAAGGGCCAACAACCGGACAAAGCGTCGAGCAGAACACAGGTAGAAGGGCCCCACGCAGATCTCGTGGAGTGTGGAGGGCTGGTCTTCGAAGCAGGTGGAGCTGGGTGTCGGGGTGTCTCCGTCCCCAGGGCACAGCTTCGAGGAGGCCTCAGGAGCTGCACTGT
Organism: Lissotriton vulgaris; assembly: GCF_964263255.1. Lineage (NCBI taxonomy): Eukaryota > Metazoa > Chordata > Amphibia > Caudata > Salamandridae > Lissotriton > Lissotriton vulgaris. The sequence continues at coordinate 584,080,549 of NC_141694.1, forward strand.
TAGCAAGTTGTCGACTTTTGAAGGTACCTGCTTCCACGGGTCCCGACGACTTTCACAGGGCTCAGCTGTGCTGGAGTCGTGCAGTGGGGTCAGAGGGATCCGGGAGTCGAGGTCTTGTCAGGCTCTGTGCTCTGGTTCTGGCGGGAACGGGGACAATGCAAGCCGTCGAGTTGCTGGATGGTGCCTGGATTCCCAGGGTGGTCACTCCTTGGCCACAAGGGAGATTCTTCAGTCTTCAGATTGGATGAATGTCGAAGGGTCCATAGTTTAGTCTTCAGTCGATTCCAGGATTAATCTAAAGTCTCCTGGGCCAGCTCCTACCTTTATACAACTAAAGGGGGCTGGTTTGGTTACTAGGTCCCTCCTATGGGTGGGACCAGGAAGGGGGGTGGTCACACCCCGTTTCCTTTGTGCAGTTTCGAGCCAGAGCTGGGGCTGGAGTGCCCCAGCAACCGGTTTGAAGTGGGGTATGCATGGAGCACCTAGAGTGCTCCAGGCAGTGTCTGATTCTATTCAGCCCTTCCTGTCCCAATACACATCCTCCTGTCTGGGGTGGTGCTCACACCTCCCCAAGCAGGAAACCTATTGTCCAAACCTCCATGACGGGAAAGACTCCCAGCAGCAGGAGGTCAGACTTGTGTCCGTGGCAGCAGCATCCATTTTGTGATGCTGGGGCTCAGGTTAACTTTAACCGGGATAGCCAGAGCTACATGTCTTCTTCCTCTAGAAGGGTGGGATGCTACCCCCGTCGCCAGAATTGGCGAGGGGGTAGTATCCCAAAGTATACGACACCTTACATGACATGTTTTGATAAAGCCAAACCAAAGTGAGCATTAACCGCGAGGATTATAATGCACTTAAGAGTATATGGTATGGCAATATCATAGAACAGCTATAAGGACATGGTTTCGAAAGCTGCAGACAGGCTCAGCTCATGCTAGAGCACCATCTCACACATAACCAAGCACTCTGCCGTCAGGATTGTTAAGGCCTGCCATAGGAGTGACTTATAGGTTACTATGTGTCTATATGTAAGTAGGTATAGGAATACTACACCTAAATAAGGGGTGATTACACGACCTTGCCCCAGCTGAGTGATCAGACAGTTGTGTCTATTTGAGTGATCAGACAGTTGTGTCTATTTGAGTGGCCAGCCAGGGGTGGCAAAATACATGCTGCAGCCCCTGGTAGGCCTTGGGTGCTCCTATGCCCTGGGTACCTATGGTACACTATACAGGGACTCACAAGGGTGACCCAATATTCAATTTGGTATGTACCTACAGTACATGGAGTCCATTTTACAGAGAGAGCAGATAGCCTGGGTTCCAGAATAGCAGGATCCCAGGCCAACTAAGTCAAAAACCAGCTAAACACTAGGCAAAAAGTTGGGGGCAACCATAGTTAGGTATCCACCTTCCTACACCTGGCAGCAAAGGTAGAAACGGACAAGAGAGGTGCTTACGCTGTAGCGTTTCGAAGATGACGTAGGTGGACGGGGTAGGCACAGTCAGTGCTATCCCCAGTTGTGCTGCTCCCCTCAACAGTACATCCTGAAACGTAACAATGTCATCCACTGGTGAAATTTCCATAGGCGGAGAGTCAGACTACGTAGGTGAATACCTCCTGTCACTGGAAGAGTCAGTGTCCCTTGTATATCTGGATCTAGACCTTTCTCTACGATGGCGTGATCTGGTTGAAGATCTGCGCCCCCTGCGAGAGCGGTGTCTCCCTCTGGATCAGAATCTTGGTCTCCTGGGCCCCGCCGGAACCACTGGCACAGGCGGTTGCGGAAGAGGCGGCGGCTGAGCCAGAATCAAATACCTCAGTTGTGGAGGTGGTGGAGGCTGTTGAGGAAGAGGCGTAGGTGTCCTAGGCTGTGAGAATGAGCAGGTTCTAGAGTATTCAGAGTCCGGACACTGAATACTCTTCTTACAAGCAGGCCTTGGGGAGGGCGCTCTGGAGGTCGACTTCCCTGATGAAGAGCGCCGGCGCCGCCGCAACCGGGGAGACACTGATGTGGAAATGCTAACCACAAAGGATGAACTTCCACTAGACACTATTCTGGGGGGTCGACTTTCTCTTAGACGCTGAATTTCGCCGTGACGTCAACCTGCTTCTAGGCGCCGACCTTCTCCTAGGGGGCGCCGGCCGTCTCCTCGATGCCAACCGTCTCCTCAACGCCGACCTTCGTGTCGACGTTGACGGTGGTCGCCTCGACGGCGAGCGCCGATGTCTTTGGGACTCAGCACGACGACTATGGTGTGTCGACGTCGTCAGTGACATCCTCGATGTCGACCTCGTCCTTCCCCCTCGACGTCCTCCCCCTTCGACGCTGAACGTATCCATAGCTTAGACCCAGAGCCCTGGGTCGACGGGGAGCATTTCGTCATCATACCTCTCGACGCAGACGTCGTAGCCTTCGACGTCGACCGGGACGGTTTCTGGGCCTTCTCTTGACGGGGAGCCCCCCAGAGGCCGATGCACAGGCAGAGGACGAAGAAAGAGTACATCCATGCCCAGAGGTCCCACTTGCTTCCTGATGTCTTCTCTGCTCCAGGCCTTGAAGACAGATCTTCTCCCGGTCACGCAGGGTCCTCCTGGAGAAAGAATGGCAAATATCACAGGAGTCAGGCACATGTGTAGATGGAAGACAGAGTATGCATACTCTGTGGGGGTCTGACTTGGCATTCTTCCTACCACACTCAGGGCACTTGTCAAATAAAGCTGGCATTTAGACAAGAAAGAGGTGGTCAGGCTGCTCAAAAAAGACAACAAATGGAAGAAAGACCCCAGACGTCGAGTGAATCACTAAATATCAAAAAAAGGTAAAAAAATTGAAGTTATTCCAATAAAGGTAGAGCTCAATGCTTCAGGGTCCTGCTAGCAGGAGCCGAAAAAAAAGAACTGAAAGTAACTTGCCTATGGCTGTGCATCATGGGATACCGAGGGTCTCTGAAGGGTTCCTTAAAGGCACGGTATCCCCTTTCCAGACACATAATGGCAGCCTATGAAGCTTAATCAACAAAAAAACAGTTCAGAGAGGGTCCAAGGGATATGTGATTTAATGACCCGTACCTGGTTATTATCCCCAGCTAATTCTATATGTATAACACAAAAACACAGGGGGTCTACCAGCTTGATTATGTGGCTATACTGTCAATCCGAGTCACCAGGATCTCGAGGTGTGTGAATCACATAGACAGCTTATTTCAATATAAGGTGAACGCTGTATGTACAGGAAAAACCAACACAGCACCGATCATTCGCATTTGGCTGACAAATCCGAAACAATTAGCAAAAGGTTTCCATCAAATTGACTCAATGATCAGTCGTATCATTTGGCCAAACCCAGGTGTATATCAGGCTAGCCCCCTAATCATTGGGACATCAAGCGCCACACCTTGTTATTGCTGGTTAAGGATTTGGTCCACCAACATAAACGAACCGTCAGTGATGGCTGATCTTTGATGGTCAAGTGAATAACAGTGCAACAGAAATTGTAGTGACTTTAAAATAGGATGGAGTGTCCTGCTATTGATAACTTTATTCTGCGGACGAACCACACATCCCAATTAAAAACCTAGAACAGTGCAAGAGAGACAGTCAACAAATATCTGTCTAGTACCAGGCCAACATGTTTCTGCCTGGCGGGTATTAAATCCCAGGGCATTCGTAAGGGCCTCTGTTCTTTTAATAGTTGCACTAATAGTAGTGAGACAAAAGAAACACCACCATCACCAGAGTGAGAAAAGCAAATTGTAAAAAATTTGGTTGAATACGGTACAACCTGTAACAACCATAGACTTTTAGCCCTCCATCTCAATTAGAAAATGCGAATTCTATGGAGGAAAATACATAGTCATTAATCTTGCTGTGTTAGTCACCTGTACACTTTATTTCACCAAAATTAATTCAAGAGAATAATGTGTTCATGCTCACCCTTCATAGTAGAAAAAGGACCTCACCTGGACCTTGCTCAGGTTGTACGAGGCCCCGCGCTACAAGAATATAAGAAGACATAAATAGGCTCTAAAGCGTAGTTTCAAAGCCTTTTGCAATGCCCGACATACGTCCTGTCTGTCAAATACCCTTATATCTAGAGACCAACAAATGAGGGGACTCCAGCACTCAAACTAGTCAGTTAAAACTCTCTCAAGATCATTCTTTATGGCTCCGTTACACATACTAGGATTACTGTGGATTACTGTGGCTCCTAATTAGTGTGATCAGCTGTAAACTCACCTATCCGTCGGTACCTCAGGCTCTCATCTGAGTCTTGGGGGAGGCACCGACGTGTAGCTGATCTATTCTTTAGTAGTGTCCCCGGGGGTAGTTGGTATGGTAACCCTCCGCCTAAGTTGTTTGCATTCCAACCTTGCAGAGAGATTTTACTAATCCCCATGGCTTACTCATGTATGTTAAATGGCTTACAACCCCAAGGTTTTTAATTAGGAGGTGCGGTTCGTCCGCAGAATAAAGTTATCAATAGGAAGACACTCCATCCTATTTTAAAGTCACTACAATTTCTGTTGCACTGTTATTCACTTGACCATCAAAGATCAGCAATCACTGACGGTTCGTTTATGTTGGTGGACCAAATCCTTAACCAGCAATAACAAGGTGGGGCGCTTGATGTCCCAATGATCAGGGGGCTAGCCTGATATACACCTGGGTTTGGCCAAATGATAGGACTGATCATTGAGTCAATTCGATGTAAACCTTTTGCATCAGCCAAATGCGAATGATCGGTGCTGTGTTGGTTTTTCCTGTACATACAGCGTTCACCTTATATTGAAATAAGCTGTCTTTATGTGATTCACACACCCCGAGATCCTGGTGACTCGGATTGACAGTATAGCCACAGAATCAAGCTGGTAGACCCCCTGTGTTTCAGCCTATGAAGCTTGTCTGTCCAACCCTTCCTCTCTATCATGACAAAGGATTTTTGGGAAGGGGAGTTTCTCGGTGTGTGGTGAAACACTGTAAAAATGTGTACATGTAATAATATTCTTTGGCTATCCTTTTCACTTCAGGATGAAGTGCTGGCCAATGTAGCCTTGTTTATGTCAGGCTGCATTATTTGTCTTTCATTTTCTCTTTTGTCTATGCAGGACTGCAGAAGATGGCTAAAGAGACTATTTTGATTGCTCCGGGGTCCCTGCACATGGGCGGGACTATTCACAGATTAGGACTTTACACAGAGATCCCCTACTACAGAACTACATTCAACAAACAAATGCTTAGAGGGTAAGCAACATATTCCATGCATGGCTTATTTGACTGTAGATACAAGTGTATTGACCATTTCATACAAGTGTATTGACCATTTCATACAGGAGTACTGCTGTACCAAGTTCAGAGGACAGCTTGATCAACTCTGGCCTGCTCTCTTGCCTGGGCGGCCATAGTTTTGCAAGTGCGTGTGGGGTGGACCATGTGGCAGATTTACAAATGCCCTAGTGATGGCTTGTTTGCAGGTGGTGTGTGGCCTGATGTGAGCAGGAATGGTTCTTTTAGCTTTAGCATAGCAAGTCTGGATGCATTTGATGATCCATCTAGCAATTCCTGCCTTTGAAATGGGACTCCCTTCATGCGGCTGAGCGAAAGCTACAAAGAGTGGTTCAATTTGTGAAATAATTTAATTCAGTGTACTACAAAATAGCACGCCTACTATCAAGAGTGTGGAGTGCTATTCAGCTGCAGAGTCTGGTCGAGGGAAAAAGATTGGGAGCTCAATAGATTAAGGTGTAAAGGGGAGACCAATTTGGGAAAACCAGGATTGGTTTTAAGAATTATTTTGTCCTTGTGGAAAAAACAGAAGGTTAAGAGTGATGGCCTGCAACTTACTGGTGTAACCGAGTGATGCGACTGAAGGCAACTGTCCAAAAAGTAATTGCAGAAGAAATGTATGTAGTGGCTCAAAAGGGGGCCTCATCATTCTAGTGAGGACAAGAAATGCGTTACTTACCTGTAACTGCAGTTATCCAGTATTGGTGTCTTTCATAGATTCACATGCGTGAATCATTTCCCATCGTCGGGATGGGAGTTCCCTGTACATAAATAAGTTATGTCCTATAGACATATATATAGAAAGATAGGCCTAGAGGCCTCACCGTAGTAACATATCCATGTCCTTTTGTAAAAAGGACCAAACTATAGAGAAGAGCCAATCAGCTGCCACCTTCCACTAGAACCTTCCTGTCAGGAGCCTCAGTCCCTCAGATTTTCGTACGCACTAAGCTAAGTAGGCGTGTTACTGAGAGAATTAGGTGAGTCCTTCCAGGGAAGGCGGGAGGGTTGCATATGAATCTATGAAAGACACCAATACTTGATAACTGCAGTTACAGGTAACGCATTTCTTACCCAGTATTATGGGTGTCTGTTCATATATTCACATGCCTGAATCAGAGTAGCAAGCAATGCCCAGTGCACATTTCTGATGAACAGCATATACAAGTCGTTAGATAATACATATCCTGCGACTATGAACCATCAATAGACAACAATAAGCATTAGTTAAGAAATGTGCATACCAGAGTAGGATGGAGGGACGGAGGAAGGTTCACCTTACTGAAATAGATGGCGTAGCACTGCTTGTCCCACTGCTGCATCCTTCATCAGCTATGTATCCAGGCAGTGATGCCTAGTGAAGGTATGCGGCGACTTCCATGTTGCCGCCCTACAAATGCCAATGACTGGCACCCCTGCAAAGAGTGCCATAGAAGTGGACATAGCTCTCGTGGGGTGCACTCTCACTTTGGAATGCAATGGCTGTCCAGCTTGGTCATGACAGAAAGCAATAGCTTCAGAAATGCATCGGGAGATGCTCTGCTTGGTAAGCGGCAGACCCTTCCTAGGTCTGCTGTAAGCTACGAATAGCTGGTTAGATTTTCTGAATGTTTTCGTTTTGTCAATATAGAATTTCAAGGATCGTTTGAGATCTAAAGTATGCAGCGATCTCTCAGCTGCTGTGCTTGGGTTTGGAAAGAAGGAACATAGAACTACAGGTTCATTTAGGTGGAAGTCAGACGGAACCTTTGGGATAAACCTAGGATTGGTTCTCAGGATTACTCTGTCATTTTTAAACTGTAGAAAAGGATCCTGGATTGAAAACACCTGCAGCTCACTCACCCTCCTTGCAGATGTGAGAGCTAGGAGGAGTGCTGTCTTACACAAGACCTACTTTAGGTCAGCTCTGTGTACTGGTTCGAACGGATGTTTCATAAGCTGATTAAGAACCACATTAAGATGCCAGGTAGGTGGCAACATCCTTACTGGCGGGAAAGACTTGTATAATCCCTTTAGAAATTGCTTAATCAACCTGCTTGACCAGAGAGATTGACCCGTTGAAGTCCTTTTATAACGAGATATTGCTGCCAAATGTACTTTAATGGAGGAGTGGGCTAGGCCCGATTGTGCCAGATGTAATAGATAAGGTAAGATTTGCTCTGGTGTACAGATCAAGGAATTCGCCCTTTCTCCTCAACACCAAACACAAAAGCACTTCCATTTCAGGGAATACGTTTTGGTCGTGCCATCCGCCCTTGCTCTGGCAAATATGTCTCGACAGTCTTGTGGAATATTCAGATTCTGGAACTCTCGAAACTCAGAAGCCAGGCGGCTAACCTGAGAGACTTCAGATCCGGATGTTGAACTTGCTTGTTGTTCATCGTAAGCAGAGATGGATACTGCCGCAGGTGGATCGGCGGTTTCAGGGATAGATGGTGGAGCTCCGTGAACCAATGTTGCCTCAGCCAAGTTGGGGCTATTAAAATTAGAGTGCAAGGCTCCACCTTCATTTTCCTTAGGACTCTGGGAAGCATCGGGAATGGAGGAAAGGCGTACGCAAAGACCTTGCGCCATGCAATGGAAAATGCATTCCCTAGAGACCCTGACTGGGGATGCCAACTTGCGAAGTGTGGGCATTTGGCATTCGCTCTCGTCGCAAATAGATCGATTTGTGGCGTACCCCATCTGGAGAAGATCTGGTTGACAATTTTTTGATCGAGCTCCCACTCGTGTGACGATGCTTTCTGCCTGCTCAACTAGTCGGCGAGCACAAAAACTACGCCCCGGTCATAGAACTCCGTTCTTCCACCCAGTCTCTCCTTTCCATACCACGCTTCAGGAAAAAAAGGATGGGAGGGATGAAATTCGCTGTACTTGGTCCCACTTTCTGGAATTCCCTTCCCCCCCACCATCAGATCTATACCCTTGTACTCTGACTTCCGCAAGGCACCCAAAACTCATCTTTTCCTGCAAGCCTTTCCGTTTTAACCTTCTGCACCCCTTTCATTGGGTTCAACTGCATCCTCAGCGCCAATAAACCGCTAGGTATATGTGCGCTTAATAAATGGTTTTTAAATTCAAATTGTCTGTGCCTGGGACATATTCCGCCCTTAGGGCTACATTGTTAAGTATGAGCCAATTCCCAATTTTTGCGACTCGCGAGAGTTTCAGCAAGCGCGTCCCTCCCAGTTTGTTGAGCTAGTGCATCGTCGTAGTGTTGTCGGTCCTGACTAGCACTGGGGAGTTCTTTATCCTTGGTAAGAATGACTGCAGGGTCAGGAAGACTGCTTGATATGGAGTTTCTCTGCCACTGACCATTTGCCGCTTATCTGCAACTCCTGCAGGAAGGCCCCCCAACCTTCCAAGGAGGCGTCCGTCGTGATGACAGGAGGAGCTACAGGAAGTAGGAATGTCAATCCTTGAGATAGGTTCTTTGGCGACATCCACCAGCGTAAAGCCTTGACTATTTGCACTGTCACCTTTATGCGGTCGAACGACCCCATGCATTGCACCCACTGCCTGGATAATGCCTCTTGCAGAGGACGCATCCGCAGACGGCAATGTGGTATCAGTAGGATGCACGATGACATCATCCCCAAAAGGGACTTGAAGAGACGAACCGTCAACACTTTCTTCGAGGCCACTGTAGAGGCTAGAGAAAGGAGCTTGCGTTTTCTCTCCTGTGATGAGAACGCTCTTGCAGAACAGGTGTCCAGGGTTGCCCCCAGAAAGGTGATGGTTTGAGAAGGCTGCAGGGTCGACTTCTCTTGGTTGAGCGTAAGACCCAGATGATCGAAGAGACTGAGACAGGCGTTGGAGGATCTGGAAGAGTCTGTGAAGGATGGTGCCTTTATTAGCCAGTCGTCCAGATTTAGGAAGACTTGGTGACCGTGTTGCCTGCGGTATGCCGCCACTGGGGAGAGACATTTGGTGAAGATGTGGGGCGCCGATTTGAGACCAAAGGGCAGGACAAGGAACTGGAAGTGTCTGCCCGCTACTGCAAACCTCAGGTACTTTTTGTGACTTTTGTGAATTGGAATATGAGAGTACGCATCCTGTAAATCCAGTGACGCCATGAAATCTCCCTCCTCCAGAAGATGCAGGACTTCTTGTATCGTGACCATGAGAAACGACTGCTTCCTCAAGAATTTGTTCAATGCCCTGAGGCCTAGTATCCATTTCTTTTTTTCTTGATGAGAAAGAATCGGGAATGAAATCCCTTCCCCTTCTGTGATGGTGGTACCTTCTCTATTGCTCCTTATCTTAGCATAACAGAGTTCTCGCAGAAGCAGTCGTAAATTCTTGTGGTGCATTGGGCGAGGAAGAGTTTGAGGAGGAGTACTGTCGAATTCCAAGGAATGGCCAAATTCTATTAATTGAAGGACCCAACGGTCCGTAGTAATTTTCTTCCAATTTTTTAGAAAGTGGGTTAGCTTTCCTCCAATCTTTAATAATGGAGATAAGGTCTGGACTGGCTGGATAAACAAGTCATTGTCGTCCTCCGTTGTTCCTCTTTTGACCTCTGCCCCGAAAGGATGACTTTCCATATGAGGACTGTCGGCCCTGCTGTTGTTGGCGCTGCTGGTATGGAGGTCTACTCTGATTGGAAGAGTAGGAGGACCTGTTTTGATAACCACCTCTGTAGGAGGATTGTCCTCTACCTCTGTTTCCTCGAAAGGACCGATTCCTATACTGGAGCGTGCCCAGCGCTCTTGCAGTCTGTCTTTTTTAATATTTTGTAGTGCCTCATCAATCTTGGAACCAAACAGAAGTTGGACTTCATATGGCATGTCCAAAACTTTGGACTGCACCTCAGGTCTGAATGAGGTCGCTTTCAGCCATCCCTGCCGCCTTAACACCGCTGCCCCAGCTAGTTGGAGGAATCCTGTCATTGCCACATCCATTGCACAGTCTATCATCTCTGAAGCTGAACTTTGACCCTCTAGAACTATCGTTTTCACTTCTTCCTTCGAGGCATCCAGCAGTTCAGACAGGTATGGGGCTATATCTGCCCCCAGTTGTCTATTATAGCGCCACAGAGCGCTAGGGCATTTGCCGCTTTAACTGTCATTGCAGACATTGTGGAAAATCGTTTCCCTTTGTTGTCTAATTTCCTCCCCTCCTTATCCGGTGGCGCCGATAAGGGAGATGAGGGATTTCTGGAGATCTCCTGTGCTGCCTGCGTCACCACCGAATCAGGCTTAGGATGTCCTGTCAGGGAGGCGTCGATGTTGAAGCTTAGTATTTCTTGTCCAGGCGAGGGACCACTGGCGAAACTGAAGCAGGATTTTGCATCACCTGAACCCCCTGTGTCCACAGATAATCAATAATTGGAATTGTTTTTGTCGATTTCTTAAGAGGTTCTTTAAAATCTAACAGGAAGCAGTCCTGCTCCTGTGATTCCATCGTAATCTGGAAGCCTTTAGCGGCCCTTTCTACCACATTGTGGAAGCCACTGATGTCCACCGGCGGAGAATCTGAGGTGGCGGGCACTGGAGATGCTGGGGAAGGTATAACATAATCGTCCTAGTCTTCATGGACTGATTGACCGTCCTGCACTTCACCTTCCTCTTGTTGCTCTCCCTCCTCTTCTTCATCCGAAGACTAAGGACTAGGTACATTCACCCTTTCCTGCTGGATAACCAAGGGCGGCGGTCGTGGTCTTGGCGATGGTACTGCCGTGGTAGGTGGAGGAGCTGGAGATTCTGGGAATCTCTGCTTTTAGTCCTGAATGAGGAATCTCAAATCTGTAACCAAGGATGCTGGCAGACAGACCATAGGCGTAATTTGTGGTTGAACCACGTGCTCCTGAACATCCTCCTCATCCGAGCTTTGACATTTAACAGTTAGTTCTGAGGGGCTAGTGGCTTGAAACATATCCCCATCATCAGAATCCTCATCTTGAAGGAGACATGCTGGTGGTAAACGCTGCACATGGCTAGGAGAAGTTAACTCCGGCGTTAGTGTCTTTTTGGTGATTTTAAGGCATGTAGAGATTGTCAAATCCAGAATCACTCAACGGCAATGTGCCCGTCGACGGAGTGATAGTCGACGAAGCAGTGTCGACAGTTTTTATATTCTGGAAATCTGTCGTCGACGGGATTGTCGTTGACTGTACAAAAGGTTTCGTTGACAGTGTTGTCGTCAACGGCAGTGATGCAACCGTCATTAGTGCCTTCGTCGACGTCCTCGCCGATGGGGTCTTCGACGACATCTGCGTCAACGGTGCCTTAGTCGGCGGTGTCTTCGACGACTAGACCTTCGTCGATGGGGCCTTCGTCGATGAGGATGATCTTGTCGTCGGCGAGGTAATAGTAGACGGGATCTTGGGCGTAGACGATTTCTTAATGACAATAGTCGACGATAAAGCCTTACCCGCTTCGACGATGGGGTAGTCGTCTAAGATAATGAGACTGTCGTCGTCGACGACGATGAGACAAATAGGAGAGACAGCTTTCCTGAGCGCTGATGAGGTCGTCGACGGCGCAGCCTTCTTGAAGGTGTGAACCTCCTAGTCAGAAGCTGATCTTGACAAAGCCTCTGAAGACTTTCTTGGTGTCTTCTTTTGAGGAGCGTCCAGAGGGCTAGGGGAAGCTACCCGTGGCCATTTAAGAGACATCTTTGAGGAGACTGAAGAGCCCTCACTTTCCAGATTATCTCTGTTCTTAAGTCTTTGGAGCCAGATCAAAAGGAGTCCTTCATGGTTTTGTTGAAAATGTTCGACATACCTTGCAGTCGTTAGCTGAATGATCAGGGTACATGCAGTCCTTGTGTTGGTCATCTATGTGGAGTCGTTTCTATCCATAAGAGCTACAAGCTCTGAAGAGACCATTCTTAGGAGTGTCAGCCATAGTGTACAGCTTTCACTTGAGAGAAAAATCCAAAAGTTTGAAGAAAAAAGCTTTGAAGAAACAAACCTGAGCAGAACTCAGCGGGAGACTCCATTAGAACAACGTGCAGTAGAAAATCTGAGGGAGGTGGCAGCTGATTGGCACTTCTCTATAGTTTGGTCCTTTTTACAAAAGGACAAGGATATGTTACTAAGGTAATGCCTCTAGGCCTACTTTTCTATATATATATGTCTATAGGATATTACTTATTTATGTATCGGGAACTCCCATCCCGACGACGGGGAATGATTTAGGCATGTGAATCTATGAAAGACACCCATAATACTGGATAATAGTGAGGTTCCAGACTGGTACAGCCAGCACACTTAGTGGAATTACAAACTTAAGGCCCCTCATGAATGCTTGGATATCGGATTTTGAAGAAGAAATAATGTTTTCTGTTCTGCATATATGCAGCAATGGTGGAAAGGTGTAGCCAGACTGGTGCCAAGGTATAAGCCCGCCCAGGCTTTCAAAGATGTAGGGCAGTGGTTCCCAAACTTTTTCAGCCTGCAGCTCCCTGAACCATTGGCCATTGCCCATAGCTCCCCATGGCTACTTTTTTTCGAGGGGGGATGTAAGCACAGCCTCTGGAGTATTGCATTTTTCTCCCTGAACATGAATGGGATGAAGCTGATGAAGGTATAAAAATAATATACCCAGGGAGGTTCGTATTACTAAGGCGGCGCCTCTAATAAAATATTACTAGTTACACTTCTTTGCCCATGCCTTTTTAGAGTATCCTCTAAAACCTTTCATCCCACTTACAGTGCTAAATAGCATCTTTATGCATGGAGTCCCCATTGCCAAAGTGTTTCTGCGCTTGAAGAATATTTGCATGCACTTTCACTTCTAGTAAGCAGATCTGGGAGAATTTCATTTAGTCCGGCTAGAAAAATCCATACAATATAGTAGAGCGACACAATAAAAACCCTCTTTATTGTTAACTTAACCAAAATAAAAATGAAAGAACTTGACAGTTTCATTAAGTTCCCACTAAGTCAACTTCGATTTTGTTGACATTTTCAAACTCATTATTTACTAGAATTCCTCAATGGAATTACAACCATAATGCAGTTAATCGGTGTGTAGAGGCACCTCTCACGTACACACTGAATAGGAAATTATTTGACTTAACTAATCATATTTTGAAAATAGCTAAGTATGAAACATGTTTGCAAAATTCAATTTATTGTAAAAGATATCTTCAAATTGCCAAACTGCTGCTGATAACAGAACATCTGTTTTTCGATAAAATGTTGAGAAAAATCATAACAAACCTTGCATGCCCTTTTCTTGAACAAGTCATCTGTACATATATACACATAAGGTATTTTATTTTGTAAATAGCTTTATTTTTGTACACATATTTAAAAAAATGCTGGATAGTTCATGTCCAGTAAAATGCATTTACTGGTGCAGTCCCAAAATTGGATTCCCTCAATTTATCTGTACACTACCTTCCCAAAGCTGTCCCACTTTTAAATGGCAAGTTAAATAACAATGTGACAGAAGTTATGCCAACAGTCCTCAGGTTTGATACAGACGCTCTATTTTCTTTTTTTGTTTTAAACAATCTATCCAAGCTTCCAAAACCAAGAAAACATCAAATGTTTTAGGTGAGGGAGGAGTTGAGACAATATCTAAACACACTAAATACTATAATTGTAATACAATGACAAATCTTTTTTCTTCCATTTTATATCTTAAACTTACTTTTCATTTTCAGAATAATACAATGTAACACTCCAGCATTTTACCTTTCAGAATAACTACAAGAATTTTATATGGTGTTGGTGACATGCTTTTTTGGCAAGCAGTTAACCAAACATGCCAGAAAACACAACAAAAGTCAAATTTAAAATGCCAATTACAAGATAATGTAACTTTTTTTTAAAAATAAAACATGATATTTATAATTGAGTCACTATGGGCATTGGTGCTCAGATTATGCTGCCCACTAGTTTCACCAAATCAGCTTAGACAAAATTATCCTCCACTTAAAAACCTATTCAAGAGACATTTTATCCCAATACAATATCCTGCAAAGAATAACGCCTCTTGATTTCTGCTATATTTTTCAAATTTATGGCTTGGAACCATTTTGTTGCAGTACAGTATTGTTTTAAATGTAAGACATATGGCAATAGGCACAGGAAGAAATTACATTCAAATTATTCAGGTGTCCAATACCCTAAACTCAACATAATTTGCTACAATGGAAACTAACATCAATCTCAATCTATCAAAGCAGACCCTTGTCAAATATGTGAAACAATCAAAAGAAGGCTGATTTCAAAGTATCATGGCCAAGATGGATCTTTTTTTTAAATGGTGATCCAGTCTGAAGTAATCAATCTGTTCCCAAGAGACAATAAGATTGCATGTTAATACAATGTGGTTTCTACGCCTTACCAAATCATTCTATGAAGCGGTCCGCTTGCTGAACTAGAAGAAAAAAACTACACCATTTTGTATAATTTAAATTAAGCAAATATCTCCTGGAAATTTTAAGTAGACAACCTGCTCAATAGTCACATTTTCATGCACATAAAAATCTCCAGTGAGGCCCTGAAAACAAAGACCAAATTCGCCAATTCAACAACTGTTTGTTTTACAGGAAAGTCCATTGTCACTCATAAAAATGTTTTAAAACAATATTTGTATTCTTTTATGATCTTCTTAATTACACGACAACTTAAAATGTGCCTTTTTCGCTCACCTTTCCTAATGCATATGTTCATGAGGTTAGGCTAAGGATATGGAATGCTGCTAGAAAATGTGTGAAAAAGGCTTCAAAGAATGTTCTAACTTGAAAATATTAATATTTTTTAAGCAAGAGAACTGAAGTTTGGGATGCCAATATCACTTATCAAGATGACAAGTGCATTGGTTATCAAATGCAAGACATTTTTAAAGAAACCAGTTCCTTTAAAAACATGCAACCCTAGTGTAGCCATTTATGGTTTAGATGTCAGAATAATGAAGTTAAGAAATCAATTTTTTCATTAAATTAGATCCAGCTTGCAGCTAAGGACAAAAGCATATTGGAAACGTAAATGGAGAACCATATCCCTGAATATTAAATTCATCAACTTCACCTGTAATTTAACCAGTCTGTTGATTTTGATGAAACCGCAAAAACCAGCATTGTTACATTTACAAACATTTGAATTATAACTTGGTATTTTAAGTTGCACTTTAAATCCCAGCTGTCCCA